>NC_056741.1:1436105279-1436330279 GCF_019279795.1 Protopterus annectens
GTTAGAATCCAGAGTGTATGCAGTATTTTTTTAGTACCAAACTAGAACCTTAGACCCAATTTGGATCTCATTCATCTAAACCAGTTTGTGAAATAGGCACAATTCTGGATGGTCACAGTTCAGTCCATTTTACCTCTCCTGAGGAAGGAAAATTGGATGTGCTTCATAGGTCTCCATGATGCCTACTATCATGTCAAAATAGCAAACTACTCCAGGAGATTCCTCTGTTTCCAGCTGGGAGCCAATCACTACCAATTCCTGGCACTGCCATTCAGTATCGCCATAGTCCCCAGGATGTTCAGTAAGGTCATGGCAGTGATAGCAATGCACCTGCGTCTGCTTGGGATGAAAGTCTTTCCATGCCTTGACGAGTGGCTCCTTACTGCTATCTCCAAGCACCCACTGCTGCATTATCTGGACCAGGTGCTGCATTTGTTACTGGCTTGACTATAAATCTACCAAAATGTTGAGTGACTCCAGCACAGAGAATAGACTTTACAGGATGCCACCTAGATACCATCCTGCAGATAGTCTTCACCAGCTCAAAGTTCTACCACTTCACCACACAGCCTTACAAGTACTACATCATCCATCACCACTAGCGAGGTTAGTTCTGTGTCTTTTAGGCCTTTTGGCATCCACAATTCAAATGGTCCCCTAGCCAGATACTACATGAGAGTGCTGCAATGGACTTCAGCTGTACAATGGTCTCAGTCCACCCACCTTTTACATTCAAAGATTTGAATTATTCAGGTCTGCAAATAACATATCGCTTAGTGGGTAACATCCCCGACTGTAAATGAGGATTGGGTTTTCCATTCAGACTAGCCAATTGGAATAGTAACCATGCACGCCTCCCTTCTTATTTTTTTGGAGTGGTGCACTTCAGAGGGAGAATGATCTAAGGTACATGGTCGTCACTAGAGGTCAGTCTTCACCTCAGTGTCTTGGAGTTGAGTGCTGTCTTCCTAGCATTGCAGGCATTTAATGACCTTCTCCCCAAGAGTGTGATTTCCGTACTGGTATAGTACATCAACAAGCAGTGGGAAAACATTGTTATCCTCTATGGCGAGAGGCCATGAGAGTTTTGCAATGGGCAATCTCTTCACAGTGCTTTCTGATGGCAAT
This sequence comes from Protopterus annectens, assembly GCF_019279795.1. Taxonomy (NCBI): domain Eukaryota; kingdom Metazoa; phylum Chordata; order Ceratodontiformes; family Protopteridae; genus Protopterus; species Protopterus annectens. Next base: position 1,436,106,408 of record NC_056741.1, read on the forward strand.
GTGCATCCTGGGGTTGTCCAGTTAATTAGCAGACAAATTGAGCAGAATGGTCCTAGTGCTTCACGAATGGTCTCTCAATTCTACAGTGTCACGGTTAATATTAAGCTGCTGGGGCCAACCTTGCTGCAACCTTTCTGCATCTTATCTAAACAACAAATTCAGTATTTTGCCCTGATCCTCCACAGGGAAAGACACCAAGGGACACTGTGAACCACACATGGCCCCTTGGCCCACTATATGCTTTCCCTCCTTTGCCCCTTGTCGCTTGTCCGGTCAGGATAAAACAGACGAAAGGTTGTGGGTTCTGTTCAAGCAACTTTATTACAAACACATCAGGAATGAGGCTTTGCAACTTAAACTTAAACTTATGAGGCAGGCTGACTACCACACTCATATTAACACTCTGGCTGTTCTCTCAAAATGGCACTGCTCGTACTCTCTATATGCCTACATCTGGAAATGCTTCTTTAAAGGTACATATCCATGCTCTGTTCTACATCTTCCCTCTTTGAGAAATTGCTCATACATCAAATGACCGTGTTCAGTGACATGCAGTTATACAGAAGTAATTCTTTGACATGCAATCATACAAAATCAGATATACATAAAGCAGTCATGTCCAGGTTGCTGTGAAATATGACCTGATCATGTAACATTAAAGTCAGAATTGGATCTAGCAATGGTGACTGTCTTCAAGGAATGCTCAACTTTGGGGACAATTGGGATATAATCAGGAATGGGAATGGATACTGAGACATGTTCTTCGATATGAATATTCATAGGTTCATAGGTTAGTACTAAGCTATCTGCCCTTGCGAGCCATTTTAAGCCTAGCCAGTTATCCCTTGTGAGACTGAAACCCTGCACCTTGTATTTGTAAGGCAAACACCTTAACCATTAGGCCACCCTCCCAACCCTATTGTCAAGCTTGTTCTGAGATCTAGAGTCTGTATCACAGGTACGATGCTGCAATATCTTTTCTGATACAGGAAGAAGATGCCTACAGTTTCTCCTGTAATGTATACCTTCAGATTCCACTAAGTAGGATCTCAGCTCATCACATATACCCCTCACTTGACCAATTCGATCAAAGCCTTTCGCCGTTTGCATCCTCACTGTCTCTCCTTCTTTTAACGGACAAAGAAATCTGCCCTTTTTATCATAGTTGGACTTCTGAGAAGAACACTTCTTAAAAAGTTGGGCTTAGATTGCTCTGCTGTTTTTAGCATTAGGCACCAACAAACTAGAATTGATAGACAGGGTTGTTCTGGTTTGCCTAGACAGAAGTCTCTGAGCAGGAGAGTCAAGTAACTTGTCATGGGGTACATTTCTGAGAGTAAGTAAATTCAAGAAGATATTGGTATTATCATGCTTTGACCTCTCTAGTAATTGCTTTGCACTCTGTACTGCACGTTCAGCATGCCCATTTGACTGTGGGTATTCCAGACTGCTAGTAACATGGATAAAGTCTCACTCTTTTGCAAATCTCTGAAATAATTGACTGGTAAACTGGGTACTGTTGTCAGAAATAACTGTGTGGGCTACCATGGACTGAGAAATGATGTTACAACTTAGCAGTAACAGCACTGGATGTTAGGTTAGGTAGCAAATCGATTTCATACCAGTTGGAATAAGAGTCTACCAACACTAAGTAATGCTGATTGTTCCACTCGAATATGTCAGTGGCTACTGTTAACCAAGGTAGTTCAGAAATATGGCTTAGATGAAGTGGCTTTTTTTGCAAATGCGGCTTAGTACTATTACATACTGAGCAAGAAGAAAGCAGTTTATCAATGTCCTTTGATAGAGAAGGCCAAAATACTAGTCCTCTCGCCCTTCATTTGGTAGATTTGGAACCTCGGTGGCCACAGTGCAAAATCTGAATGTATTCATGTTGTAAGGAAGTAGGAATAATAACTTTGGGACCTTTGAAAATGATACCATCTTCCATCAGCATCTCATCTCTATATGAGAGTAAGGTTGCACTTCTAGCGGTGTACAAGATTGCTTTGAAGGCCTTGATGAAGTGGTTGAGCTTTTGCAAAATTGGATCAGTCTTTGTATGATCTCGCAGCTTATTGAGTCACATGGTAGAAAAATTGGGTCTATATTACCAGAGCGAAACTCCTTTTGAGCGAATACCAAAACACCAACACGAATTGCGCAAACTGCGAGAATACTGAATGCACTAAACTGCAAAATTTTAAATCTCGAACTGTCATAGTCGGCCAACCCCACCACCCGCTGCATACTACCTACCCAAGTAAAATAAATAAACCACATACATACCCTAACCAAACCCTACTTCTACCCTAAAGTAAAGCACCAAAACCCTACTTCTAACCCTACACTAAACCCCACATACACAACTATCTATGCGCTATCCTTAACCCCTCCCAAACCCTAAGTTCCGTAACTGCCGCACACTTCCCCTACGAAAATATACACAAACAAAATAAATAATCCACATATTTACATTTACCAAAACCCTACTCCTAACCCTACACTAGATCTTACATACATAAACTATCTATGCACTTGCCTTAACCCTAAGGTCCGTAACTATCGCACACTTACCTTATGGAGCTATACCACAGACAGGCCAACCATGGTAATTCATCATTTCCAAATTTGCGGTTTTGGACGTTCGCTGTAATGCCGGTTCGCGCAATACGTGTCGACGTTTAAGGATTTGCTTAAATGGACTTTCGCTGTCGTAATAGGGAACCGAAAAATTACTCACTTCCATGACATCAAGTCTAAATTCTCTGCGTCAAGCTATTCCATGGTATTTCTGAGCGATCTGGATAAGGTATCAGCCAGATGAAGAAGTTTGCCTTTTGTATTGACCATTTCGAAATTATGCTATTGAATCTGAACATCATTTTTTGTAGTCTTACTGGAAATTAATGCATAGGCTTCTTTAAAATATTGACTAGAGGTTGATGATCAGTTTTGATTTGGATAGCTCAGGCATATATATAATCATGGAACTTCGAACATACGAACACACTTACCAAAAGTTCCTTCTTAATTTGCGCATACTGCTTCTCAGTTTGGGTAAGAGTTCAAAATGCATAGGCAACAGGTCTGCCCTCTTGAAGAATAACTGCACCAAGACTGAACTTTGAAGCATCACAGGAAAGAACTGCTGGTTTGTGGACATCATAGTACCTTAATGTAGGAGGGGTGGCAATTTGTGTTTGAAGTTATCAAATGCTCTCTGGTGTTGTTCCAACCATGACCAGGCAACATTTTTGGATGCCAGCTCTCTTAAAGGCGCTGACAATGCACTAAAATCAGGGATGAATTTGCCAAAATAGTAAACCATACCAAGAAAACTCTGTAAGGCTTGGACATTGTCCGGAGCTGGCATTTCAAGAATGCCTGTTTGTTTGGAAGGGTCTGGTTGTAAGCCTGTACTAGTAAATAAATGATCTACATAAGTAACTTCTGGTAGTCTGAATGTGCTTGTCAGAGGACTGAGCTTTAAATTCACTTCATGCACTCTGGACAGAACTTTCCTGAGGTTTCTGTCATGCTCTGCTTCACCATTGCCTCCAACTAGTAAATCATCCACTATTATTTCCCATGGATAGCCTAGGAAAAAAATTGCTCCACTGCACGCTGAAAGTCTTCACTGGCAGAATTTATTCCAGAAGGCATCCTGTGGAATCTGTAGCTACCAAATAGTGTGCTGAATGTAGTCAATAGTAAAGATTTGCGATCAAGCATTACTTACCAAAATTAACCTTTGCATCTAAGACAGGAAAAACAGTGGCGTTTGGCATGAGGGCGGCAATCGCGTCGACTGTACATATAGGATGATGAGTTTTTTAATGCCTTGTTCAAAGCTCTTGGGTCAATGCATATTCTGATTTCATCTGAATATTTCTTATAAGTAGCTACCATGGACAACACCAATTCAGTTTGTTCTGTGACTCGACAAATCGTACCTTGCTTGCACCACTTTGTTTAACTGGACCTTGACTTTGTCCTGCATAGCTATTGGAACTCTCCTTGCTGGTCTGACCACTGGACTGACCACTGGGTCTACTTTCTTGGACTGTATAACTTGAAGTTTGCCTAGCTTGTCGAAGAAAATATCAGCATACTCTGAGAAAATAGCATCACTGAAAGTGGAACTGGGACATGTGCTTACACGATGTACTTCTTTGGTAAAAGAAAGCAGTTTCATTCTTAAACTCTCTCTGAGACCAAATAATGACTGTGCAGGTCTTTTGACTACATACAATTGCAAGCTGTAACTGTTCCAGGCCAAATAGTATGAAAGCACTACCGAGCCTTCGGTTTGAATCTCTTCACCTCTGTAAGCAACAGGCTTCGCACAATTAACCAAATTAAGTTACTCACCAGCTGTCACCCTAGCAAGTGTTTCTGCTGACATTAAATTACACTTTGAACCAGTGTCTACTTTTAGCTCCGTGGGTTTACCATTCACTAGGACAGTACAGAATACTTTGTTCTTTGCTAACAAATCTACTGCATTAACCTTCTCACTGACCACTGATACACCATCTACATAGAAAGTAGGGTTGCAGCTTTCCACATGATCAACTTGCTTTTTTGAGTGACCTCTCTTAATAACTGAATGAAGCTTGCCTGATTTACGAAACTTTTGAAAATGGTTCCATTTTTTACACTTGTGGCATTGCTGACCAAATGCCAAGAACTTCTCTCTTTTAGACTCATGATTGGCTCCACTGTTACAACAGTTAATAGTAAGACTTGACTTGGGATGTAATGGGATCCTATCTCGCCTACATGCATAACTGATAGGTTCTGAGCCGATCCATCGGCTCCGACTCGGCCAACTAGTATACTAGAATGAAGTCTCTTATTGGCTGGGCTACCCTCTATCCCAGGATGCACCACACCTGCTTCCCCAGATCTCGTTTGCCGCTTTATCAAGGTAGACGTGGTCTCGACTTGGCTGGAGCCAAGTGTATTTTCTTCTTTTTTTCTGGTCTTTTGACCTGGGGTTTCCTCATAAATTCAATCAACAGCTGTTTTAACAGCTATTCTTAAGTTTGTGTATTTTTTGAGTGTATTGGCATTTTTGTATCTGTTGGTACTTCGGGCAAGGCCCGTTTAAGTTAGACGGCCTTTGCCCTTCTTAGTGGAGTGAGTGTGTTGTCTTTTTATTCCTTTTTTTTCTCCGGGTAAAGCCCGTTTAAGTTAGAGGGCTTTTGCCCGTCGTTGTGTTTCCTTTGTTGTTGTTGTTTTTTCTCCTGTGAGGTAAATCTTGTGTTCAGAGGGCTCGCGCCCTATTCTCGCGCTTAAAGTTTTGGTGAAGTACTGTTTTTTGTGTGGCAGTTAGATTGTTCCACTATTCCATTAGTTGTTGGTGAAAATGGCTAAGGAGCAGAAATCTGGTTTTAAAAAGTGCACTAAGTGCAATTATAAAATGTCTATCACGGATAGTCATGCCATTTGCATTTATTGTTTAGGGCCAAAGCATTTGCAAGAGACATGTAGTGTGTGCCATGCCTTTTCCGCTAGGGTTCTTCAAGAACGTAAAAATAAATTAATCCTGAAGGGCCTTATTAAGCCCTCCTTTGAGGAAGCTTTGGCTTCATCTTCTGCTACTGCTTCTAAAAAGAAAAGATCGTCGGCTCCGACCAGTCCGTCGGAGCCGACTACTAAGAAGCATAAGTCGACATCTTCTTCCTCGGCTCCACTGACTTCGGAGCCGAGGGTCGAAGGGTCTGCCTCGATGCCTCTTTCCTCGGCTCCATTAGTTTCAGAGCCGCAGGTTGGAGCATCGAGAGGCGAATCACCTCCCTCGGTTCCATTGGTCTCGGAGCCGATGGAGGTGTGCAGCTTAGACTCTTCCCCCTCGGCTCCGAAAGCTCCTTCGGCGCCGATCCTTATTCATACTGTGTCGGATCCGGCGCCGATAGTATTGGAGCCCTTTCGGAGCCAGTCCCCTACCTTGTCGGAGCCGAGAGAGAAGTCGTCTCGGCCCCTTTCTATTTCCTCTAGATCCTCCAAATTATCTGATTCGGATTTGGATAAAGTTATTCAGAGGCTTTTCCAGTCTCTGGTTTTCGCAAAAATGGTCTCGGCTCCAGCCCATTCGGCCCCGGAGCCAATCCCTCCCTCGAAGCTTTCGATTCCTCCTCCAACTTCCTCGGAGCCGTTGGAGTCGGTGATGGTGGAGCAAGGCGGAGCCGTACAGTCGGAACCGAGACCCCTTCAGAGTTTATCGGTTCCGACCATTGTTCCTACCCTGTCCTCGGGTTTGGGGTTCGATACCGGGACTTCCTCAGCCGGGGCCGAGGGGAACATCTTGGAGCTAGGTGCCTCGGTGCCTAGTCTTCCCCTCGGAGCATCGGCTGCGGGGATTCCTAGTGCCGTCGTGGTCTCTCGGCCAGTGACCTCCATGGAGTCTGGAGGTCCTGCCTTTGAGGCCATGAGGAGCGCGCTGGCCATGTCCTTGCCAGCTCAGCAGGTTTCCATCTCACCGTCCCTAGACCTAGAGACTGGTGCTTCTGGCGTACTGCAGTCCCATGAAAGCGGGGTCCCATGGCCTGAGGATACCCCCGTGGGGGGTTCCCTTCTTCCGGGGGGTACGTCCGAAACCACTTCGGAAGAGCCTCCACGGAAGAAATTGTGCAAGAGGAAGCACGTGGACTCCCAAGATGAGTCTATCACATCTGACACTGACCTCGATGATGCGGAGGGGTCCCCAAAATCATCTTCGGATGATGTCTCTTTCTCGGATATCCTTGAGATTCTGAGACAGAGAGGAGATTGGCAGGCCAAAACCCCTTCCGCTGAGGAGTCAGTCTTCCTCAAGGCCTTCGGGGCCCAGCCCTCTGCCTCCTGGGTGTCTCCGCCCTTCAATGAGCTACTTGATTTAATTTCTCGAAGGGCTTGGGAGCACCCTGACTCTGTGGAACCGGTGCCTGCAAGACCCAACAAATTCCTTTCAGCCCCCCCTCAAAAGGAATTTTTAACGAAAGGCGTTTCTGTAGATGCGATGGTGGTGGCATCTGCCACACAGCAAGACATGGCAGAGGCTTCAACGTCTATCCACCCTCCTAATAAGGATTCCAGGAGCATGGATAGGTACGGGAAGTGTACCCTTTCTTCAGCGGCCTTTACCTTATGGTCGCTGAATTACCTGTGTTATTTTACTAGGCTCCAAAGGGACCTCCTTAAAGAGCTAGGTGAGTCCCTCACAGGTAATCTACCTGAGGCGTTAGCCCACACTGTTGGCGCCCAGATGACTACTGTATCATCCATTGTGAACTCGTCCATGAGGCTCATCTCGTATGCGGCCGAGGGGGCGAGTAGAGCAGCGGGAACAGGCGTGGCCCTTAGGAGACACGCCTGGTTACGCTTGTGTTCCTTTGCGGAGGCCTTCAAGTCTTCCTTCGCCGACGCCCCTTTTGATGGGTCCTCTTTGTCTGGACCCAAGGTGAAGGACACACTGCGAGCAGGAGGGCAAGACCTTGACTGCCGTTGGGGCCCGTTTTTCCGCTCCCTCTAGGCCTTACCCCAAGGCCCAGAGAGGAGGGAAAATGTGGTTCAGGAAAACTCAGAGGTCTTTCCCTACTCCACCCAGTGATCCCCCCTCTAGAGGCAGGGGGGGGGGGAATTCGGGAAGATGCCGTCCCAGAGGCGGCAGAGGCCCCTGTAACTCTGGAGACCGCGATTCCTTTCGTGGTTCCTCCTACGCTCACCATCCCTGAGTTGGTGCCCGACTGTGCAGCTCCGGAGCCAGTCGGGGGTCGTTTTGCGGAACACCCACAGGCTTGGGAAGCTATTACCAGCGACCAGTGGGTGCTCCGGATTATTACCGGAGGCTATCTCATTCCCTTTATCAAGCCCCCCCCCTTCCCTTCAGGGAAATCCCGGACGTGCCACCCAGTCAGTGGGATCAAGCAGCAATAGAGGTTTCAAAGCTGCTAGAAAAAGGAGTCATCCAGCCTGTCCCCACCGATCAGATCGGATCAGGAACTTACTCAAGACTATTTTTGGTGCCAAAAAAGACAGGGGACTTCAGGCCCATTTTGGACCTCAGTTCATTGAATCGCTTTGTGAAAAAGTCCAAATTCCGAATGGTCACTCTTCAGTCCATTCTCCCACTATTGGAGAAGGATGTCTGGATGTGCTCCATAGATCTCAAGGACGCTTACTATCACATTCTGATAAGTCAAGAGTCCAGGAGTCATTTACGCTTCCGCCTGGGAGATAGTCATTTCCAGTTTCGAGCACTGCCCTTTGGTCTCACCACAGCCCCCAGGGTGTTCACCAAGTGTCTGGCAGTGGTGACTGCTCACCTGAGAAGTCTAGGATTCCAAGTGTTTCCATATCTAGACGACTGGCTCCTTACTGCCACCTCCAAGCATCTACTAATTCAGTTGCTCATGGCCACAGTCAGCTTGGGCCGTTTCCTAGGAATCACTTTCAACTGGGAAAAATCTGTGCTACAGCCATCTCAGCGTATTACCTTTATAGGCGCAGAGTTAGACACAAGAAGGATGCGCGCCTTCTTACCGGCAGAAAGGATTCAGGTTTTGCAGAATCAAGTTCGATCCTGCCTCCCCCTATCAAGAGCTCCGGCCAATCTGATTCTGCAGGTATTGGGGTCGATGGCATCAACTATTCTCCTAGTCCCCTTAGCCAGACTGCACATGCGAGTGCTGCAATGGCTACTTTCGGTTCAATGGTCCTATCAGGAACTTCCCTTGAACCACTTGGTTATGATTACGGAACGTTGCCGTCGAGATCTGAGTTGGTGGCTCCTCCGATCCAATCTTGACCAGGGGTGACCTTTTATCCTTCATTCCCCCGTTGCCACTGTGACCACGGACGCCTCCCAGGTAGGGTGGGGGGGGGGGTCATTATCTGGACAGGTCTGTCCAAGGCACATGGCAACCCCAGGAAGCGCATTTACACATCAATATCCTGGAAATGACAGTGGTGCTACTGGTACTACAAGCTCTCCATCACGCTCTCCCGCAAGGTCTGATTGCTATCCTATCCGACAACATGTCGGTAGTTTGGTATATAAACAAGCAAGGTGGGACCAGGTCGTACCCACTGTGCAGAGAAGCCATGAGACTTTGGCACTGGGCGGTAGCTACCAACTGCTTCCTAATGGCAATGCACATCCCGGGGAAATCCAATGTGATTGCGGACAGACTAAGCAGGACTATCCTGTTACCCCACGAGTGGTCCCTCAACCAAAGAGTGGCTGCGAAAATCTTCGCCAAATGGGGTCTCCCTTGCTGCGATTTGTTTGCCAGCCCCCACAATGCGAAGTGCAGAGAGTTCTTCACTCTGACTCTCTCTCAGGGACAGATTCCCAGGGATGCTCTAACCCACATTTGGCCCCCCGGTCTCCTTTATGCCTTCCCTCCGGTTCCCCTCCTGCCGAGGGTGATACAGAAGGCAATTTACCTGGAGAGCGATATTATTTTGATTGCCCCGCACTGGCCTCGTCAGGTTTGGTTCCCCTTCCTTCGGAGATATGCGGTGGAAGGTCCATGGTTTCTGGACCCGGTGCCAGACCTGTTGACTCATCAGTCAGGACAGTCTCACCCATCTCTCAGGTCCTTGAGGTTGGCTGCTTGGTTACTCCACTTCCATCTTTAGTCAGGGACAGTTCCCTCTCTCCGGAGGTTATCCACATTTTGTCCTCTTCTCACAAACCTTCCACTATCAAACTGTATTCCAGCAAATGGAAGAGGTTTGCCCTTTGGGCACAGCGACGAGGTATAGACCCTCTTACTGCCCCAGTACCGGAGGTCTTAAATTTCCTGGCCTCTCTTTTTCAGTTGGGCTCTTCAGTTTCCACGATTAAGGTTCAGCTAGCGGCCATCTCTAATTTTCATGTTTCTTTTGAACCTTCATTAATGGCAAACAAGCTTTGCAAGTCTTTCCTTAAAGGAGCGTGGCTCCTTAGGCCCCCGATATCTCATACTGTGCCCCCTTGGGCCCTAAATATGGTCCTGGCTGCCTTAACTGCCCGCCCCTTTGAACCAGCAGCTACCTGTGATATGAAATTCCTGTCTTGGAAGACCGCTTTTTTAATGGCCATAACTTCGGCCAAGCGGGTTTCAGAGCTCCAGGCTCTTTGTTCTAATTCTCCTTATTTGATTTTTCACAAAGATAGAGTGTCCCTTAAATTAAATCCCTCTTTTTTACCAAAGGTAGCATCTTCTTTCTGCATTCAACAGTCCCTAGAGCTCCCTGTATTTTTTCCCCAAATTCTCCAATAACGCAGAATATATCTTTCATCAGTTGGATGTCCATAGACAACTGCGTTTTTATTTGAACAGGACTACTCAGACGCGGAAATCAAATCAACTGTTTGTGTCCTTTGCAAAAAACAGGTTGGGTCAACCAGTGGCTAAAACCTCCATAGCCAAATGGATTAAAGATTGCATCTGTTTCATTTATTCGCAGGCTGACAAAGAGCTTCCCTTTCCAGTCAGGGCTTATTCTACCAGGGCAATGGCTACATCTGTAGCATTCCACTCCAAATTATCAATAGATGATATTTGTGCTGCGGCTACCTGGACTTCTCCGCACACTTTCATTTCTCATTACAAAATAGATGTGGCTTCTCGAGGCAGGGCTTCCTTTGGTTCCACAGTTCTCAGGAGTGTTTTCCAATGAGCCACCCGGGATTTAGGTGCTAGGGACGCTGTCCCATCAGTTATGAATGTAGGCGAGATAGGATCCCATTACATCTTTTAGTTATGTACTTACCATAACTTCGGATGTATGGGATCCATCTCGCCTACATTCATTCGTACCCACCCTCCTTTCCCCCTTCCATTCGGATTTAGAGGAAATGTTGGTCCATTTGGAGATCTTCTCTTGAAGAACTTTAGTTGGTTGGAGTAACTGGTATTTTTTCTGTGTTTGCATGTAAGTATGAAAGCGAGCAAACAAGATCTGGGGAAGCAGGTGTGGTGCATCCTGGGATAGAGGGTAGCCCAGCCAATAAGAGACTTTGTTCTAGTATACTAGTTGGCCGAGTCGGAGCCAATGGATCGGCTCCGAACCCATCAGTTATGAATGTAGGCGAGATGATCCCATACATCCGAAGTTATGGTAAGTACATAACTAAAAGTTTTGCTGAGTCACCCTTATACAGCACTGAGTATGTCCATTTTACTGATCTAGTCTTGGAACTTTATAGAAAGTTATAGGATCGCCCAGGAAAACCCACAGGGGTTGCAGCTGCCATGTGCTTAGGTCTGTTTCTGCTTTCCATGTGATGCATGCTGTCTATGCTTGCTCTAGAGGCAGTTGAAACCATGCTCTTATCACTTGCAAGCATACTTGTGTGCCTTTCTTTGAGCTCATGGATTTGACAAATCTCTATGACTTTGCTTAACGTTAAATCACTGTCACGAAGCAAAATCTTTCTTATTGCAGCATTAACACCACCCAAAAGCATGTCCTTTATTAACTCATCCTTCAAAACACCAAATCTGCATGTTTTATTTCTCACGTCAGTGACATAAGCTGCAAAAGTTTCACCTGGCCTTTGGTCTCTTGTGTAAAATAGGTGCCTCTCTAATGTAACATTTGTCTGGGGATTGCACATTTCTCTGAATTTATGTTTCAAGCACTCAAGGTCCTTCCTTGATTCAGCCTGTTCAACAGTATGACACCCCCCCCCCTCTCCTGCATATACTTCTGGTGCATATACAAATGAACACTCATTTTCAATGGCTTCTGACCCAGCTAAGTTAAATAAAATGAATGCCCTTGTATGTGTATTTTTTACAGAAGAAGCTGCTTATATGAAAATATTGTATTCCTGCTCAAGTACTCTCCAATTCTCTGCAATATTATGATCAAACATAAGTGGACTGGATCTGCGAAATGCCTGTGCCGTATCAACACACAGTAGTGAAAGTGCTCGAAATCATGTATGAACATACACACAAATATGCCAGAACTTGTAATTATGCCCAGTAGCATAACAGACTCTTTGAAATAACTGCACTTTGCCAAATAAGTCTCCGTAGCACAAGAACACTTTAAAATCACTGTACTTTGTGAAACCACTACTTATCAGCATAAGAAATACTTCAAAATGATTATTTTATGAATAAACTGTGCACAGCAGAAAAAGCTCAGAGTAAGAAACACTTCAGAATGAATGCACTTTGCAAATGAATTGTACACAGCACAGAAACTCTTCAAATTGGCTGTACTAATGCAAAATAACTCTGTACAGTGTAAGAAACACCTTGAAATGGCGGCACTCTGCGTATAAATGCACACAGCACAAGAAACTTTTTGAAATGGCTGTACTTTGACTGCACTTTGCAGTATAGCTGTACTTTGCACACAGCAAATTCTTTGAAATAATTGCACCATAATAAAGCACACACTCTGCAAACACTCTGCACACTCCGAGATGCTTCAAACAATTCTAGTTTTGCTTTGAATGACTTCAGCCAATGTAAAATAGTAGTTTATGCCCAAACCATGGTCGTTTACTAAAAAAACATCCAGTTGCCTTGCTTTTTAAGTGTAGTTTGCCTTTTTTTGTGCTGTTTATGCCCACTTAACCTCTTATCATGCGCATTAAACTTTTCTTGTGCTTGTTTTACTTTAAATATGCTCATTGTACAAATCTGAGGTAATTCTGAGCCCCATATGAATATTTTTGCTAGTTTTATCAAATACCGTGGTTTCGAACATTTTGTTTAATTAATAATGCAGTTTGTGCCTTTCGTTTGATTAATAATGTATTTTGTGATACCTGTTTAATTAATAATGCGTTTTGGGCCCCAGATGAATCTTGGAAGTTACAGGCTCTTTCTTGTAAGCCTCTGTATGTAGTATTGCACAAAGAAAGACTTTCCCTTAGAACTGACAAGTCCTTTATTCCTAAGGTGGCATTCGAAGTAAATCTAAATACATTCATAAACTTGCTTGTGTTTTTCCCCAAATATCCAGGCAAAGGAAAATACTTGTCACATGTGAGATGTCCACAGGCAGCTCAAATTCTACATTCACAGAACAAAATAGTTCAAAAGAGATGGTCACTTGTTCATTTCATTTTCTAAACCAAAGTTGGGGAAGACAGTGGCTAGGGTTATTTTGTTGAGATGGCTGTCCGATGGTATCTCCTTTGTCTATAGTAAGAAAAATTTACCCTTACCAGGTAAACTGAAAGCTCATTCAACTAGGGCAGTTTATTCTTTCATCACCTTTAACAGAGGACTGTCCATTGATGACATTTGTGCTGTGGCCACTTGGGCTGCTGTCCATACCTTTGTGTCTCACTATAAGCTATACAATCCAGCTCATGTTTCTCCTTTGGTTCCACCATACTCAGGAATGTCTTTCCTTAATACCACCCAGGTAAAAACAGCTTGGGATTCTATCACATATGTTTGAAATGGATGAAAATAGACAACATTGGATGTGAAAGTTATGTGCTTACCGTAATGTTAGACCCATGTTGTCTGATTTTCATTTCATTCAAACCCCCCTGCCCCCTTCCAGATTGTCATCTGTGGCTTTGATGTGATTGAGTGGACTTTTTATTCCTTCTTTGCACAGTTATGTGAGACTGTACCCAGTATTCCTCAACAGGTTGGGAATATCTTAATTAGGGCTTCCTTCCATAGGATGGTTCTGATATCAGATGGGGGGGGGATACTCTATCTAAGCAACCAAGATTGAGTTCAGGGAATTATGGGTAAGGGAGTGTCAGAGCTCTGCATCCTAAGAAGATTCGATGTGGGTGCCAAGGTCTGGTCTAGTTAAATATGACAAGCCCATATGTTTGAACCGGATGAAAATCAGACAACATGGATCTAATGTTATGGTTAAGTACATAACTTTTGTTTATGACATAAAATCACATATCATTAGCATAAGATCAGGTACTGGAGTACAGTGAAGTTTGTAATATGAATAATGAGATTCTGTCAGGACATAATATAGGATACTAAATTGGTTGCCTCTGAATGATGACTTTGATTTTTCTTTTAATATTTTTAATGTACTAGCTGTTTCGTGTCAGAGTATCACTGATTGTTTTTTGAAATACTGTTTGTTTGTTGCTGCAAGCAGTATCTTCTTTTCTTGTAGTTTGAAGATAATTTCATTATTTCCTTTTGTAATTACAGCTCCCCTGTCTGCACCTGAAGCTCTGAAAATCATAACAGAAAATGATCATATTTTGCTTTTCTGGAAGAGTTTAGCCTTAAAGGAAAAGAATTTTAATGAAAGCCAAGTACGTAAGGATGTTTTTTTAATTAGATTTTTCGGTCAAAGTGCTTGAATGTACTCTCAGCTGGGACTTTATTATATGTTACATTTTTGTCCCTCTTCTTATTGCTACCAAACTGAGAGGGCTGTGAGTTTGTGTACAGGCCATGTTGTATATTAATGTGTTTGTTACTAATGTGTTTGTTGTTCACTTTAATATTTTTTTTAAAGTTACTAGTGAGATTAGACCCACTGATACAACAGTGCAGTTTCTGTTACTAGACTTGTTGCATAATTGTTTCAGAAGTAGGTTTCCTTCCCATATGGACTTTCTTTTGTAGGGAGCAAAGCTGATGCCTGTTCAGTTTGAGCAGCATGCCTTATAAAACTGAAACAGTCAAACGATTTGTTCACACAGAGATATGTATATGTTGTCTCCACATAAAACGTTACATAAATGGGATAGAAACAGTACAGAAAAAAATAGAAACAAAATGTAAGGGTGAGGACTGTCATGAGTGAAATATTTAAGATCACTGAGGTGGTATGCACATGGAGAGTTAGAGATAACTTATTTGGATAAGTAAGTTGCAGAGTGTTGAATTCCTTTTTTGTACATTTAAAGTATGTAGACAGCTATTCTGTGGATACCAGCCAGCTCCCTACTGCAGAAGAATAACCTCTGACAACACCCCATGTAAACCTGATTCATTTAGCTGCCTGGTCACTGGAGGATTCAGCTGGGAAGGATGGGAGTGATTGTTAGATGTCAGATTGCTTATTCTTTGAGGAGTGGTGTTAGCCAATGAGCAGCTGCTACTTAATGGAGACTGGCAGATAATGGAGCAGAAAGGGGCAGCAGGAGGTGTGAATCTAAGAAGCAGCATGTGCACTATAGGTCGTGACTTGGCATGTTCATGAAATTATATACACACATTCAGGCCCAGCATTGTAGACGTCCAGCCAACCAAGAGGCACTAGTGATTAAGGCAACATCAAAAAAGCAAATCCAGCAGTGTGTGATGGCTCATCAGGCTTCTGACACTTACTGTCTTCTGCTAGCTTCAAGACTGAGGACTACAGAAGTGCATACTGTCAACAAATGGTGAGATGTGTGTTGATTTGATTTTATCAAAAAGCACTACTCATACATTTACTGTGTAAATCACCAATGAGAAGTGAGATACATTATTTAAAGTTAACTGAAGTTTCATCTATGTAAAATGTGCTGCACTGAT
This sequence comes from Protopterus annectens, assembly GCF_019279795.1. Taxonomy (NCBI): domain Eukaryota; kingdom Metazoa; phylum Chordata; order Ceratodontiformes; family Protopteridae; genus Protopterus; species Protopterus annectens. The sequence continues at coordinate 1,436,121,872 of NC_056741.1, forward strand.
GTGAAACGTAAATATTCAAGGGCTACTTTTACTTTTGTAGCCATTGACAGTGCATTGTTTGGTCATAATACTGAAAAGAATGCCGTTTTACATAGAAAAAAAAAGTTTTTAAATTTGTAGGCTTTGATTTTTTTCTCTTCTTGAAACATTATAACCTTGCATATACACACACACACACACACACACACACACACACATATATATATATATATATATATATATATATATATATATATATACACACAGATGATATATATATATATATATATATATAAAGAGAGAGAGAGAGATATTCATATATATATATATATATATATATATATATATATATATAAAATAGTCTTTCTTTCCTTATGGAGTATTTGAAGCACATTGCTATATGTGTTTAAAATTTTTATGTATATTAACATTATGCAAGTTATTGAGAGTTGATGTTTGAGGTGCATAGGATTATGGTTTTGTGTATTAAATGTCATTTAATAGATTATTTCCCTCCATTATATGTTTTAAGTAGGATATCCATTTATATCTGATGTCATTTTCATTTATTCCTCAACTGAGTGGTCTCAGATCCAAGCTCGCATCTGTCTTGGTCCCTTTCACTAGATTCATGGATCCAACTCACAAACTTCTCCCATACTTATAATGCCATACAAACCTAACACCCCAGGTCTTGTTTGCTGCCATATTGCTCAGAAGGGGATCTCCTAATCTTGAGTTATTAGGTGAATTTTCAATATTCTATAGTTGTAGGTTTAATACCCTTAATTCATGTATAACTTTCTTTCACTCTCTGCCGTACTTTTGAATAGCTTTTGGGTTCTGTCCAGGCACTTCCTTTCCTACCCTTTTATTGTTTGAGTATTTGAAGTACCATTGTTGGTACTTTTGCTTCTTTTTTCTAATTTTTTATTTCCTACCCTCTTGAGGGCATTTCTTGTTATCATTGTTGGTAAGTTTCTGTCCTGTAAAAAAAAAATATATATATATTTTATGGGTCTACTTCTAAACACCGACACGACGATTCCCCGACACAAAACTCACCGACACCAAATAACCGACAACACACAAACCCGACACAAACCCGACAACGCAAAACACCGAACACCAAAACACCGACACACGGAATGTAAACAACACGTGACACTACATAGCATACACACTAGCCCTGACCCAAACCCTAACCCTAAGGTCCGACACTATCGCACACTTCACCTACCTGCACCCTAACCCTAACTCACTTACCCACCCCTAGCCCAAGCTCCGACACTAACGCACACATCACCTACCTGCACCCTAACCCTAACTCACTTACCCACCCCTAGCCCAAGCTCCGACACTAACGCACACATCACCTACCTGCACCCTAACCCTAACTCACTTACCCACCCCTAGCCCAAGCTCCGACACTAACGCACACATCACCTACCTGCACCCTAACCCTAACTCACTTACCCACCCCTAGCCCAAGCTCCGACACTAACGCACACATCACCCACCTGCACTCTAACCTTAACTCACTTACCTGACCACTCCTACCTCCGTCACTGTCGCACACTTACTCGGTCGCGATCACACATTACCCTTGTCGGTCTTTCCACTGTCGGCGAATCACCCTGTCGGTATACGTACCTGTCGGTCATCTGGCGTCGGTGATTTCCGCGTCGGGGAATCGGCGTTTCGGTCTTTAGAAGGGGACCCATATTTTATATATATAAATATATATATATATATATATATATATATATATATATATATATATATATATGTTTTTATATATATATATATATGTATATTATATATATATCTATATATATGTTTTTATATATCTATATATATATATATATATATATATATATATATATATATATATATATATATATATTTATATATATATTTTGCTATGGCATCATCTAATCCTCCTCCTTTCTTTTGTTGGCTTAGGACATGGCAGATAAACTGACAGGTTTTGGGCAGGGCATCACGGGAATGTGTCTACTGTATGGGCTCTGCCCATTTAGAAAAGGATTCCTCCATTTGTGCTGGTTTCGATTCCAGGGCTCTTAGTGACAGGAAAAGTACGTTAGTGCTGAAAGGCCTTCTTCCCTCTTCCTCTTTTTCTCCTTTAGCTGCTGAGGGGGGGAGTCAAACCCCCCTCAAAGAGGTCTGAAAAGGGAAGCCTGAACTGGCCCCAAAGGATAAAGACCCTAAAAAGAGGTTCCTGGACCATTCTACTGTATCTGCTCAGTCCTACGGTCCTCCTGTGGAAATCTCAAAAAAGTTGTATCCAACAACTTCAGATTCTACTTCATCGAAGCCTGGATTACCTCAGATCTGGTCACCAAGGTTTTTGCTGGAGCCGACATTCCAGGCCACCATCTACCAGCTCCTCTCTTAGGTCCTGCAGGAACTTGTCTGAAGCAGAGGTGGATAGGATGATGAGAAAGTTCCTCTGAGATCAAACCCAGATGGTGTCATCCCAGCTACGGTTCCCATCAGACTCATGAACCTGCCATCCACTGACCCAGTAATCATATCTCCTTCTCCGATGTGTCCTGTGATTTCTAAAATGCCGAATCCCATATCTTGGAGGGTGTTCTTGTTGGAGCCAAAGACAGACTGTTCTTCGACTGTGACCATGTCCCTAAGTTGTCCAGCTTCTATGCTTTCAGAGTAGGAGGATTCTCTGAGCCGGAACGCCAGTGCCAGCTATGGGTGGGCGTGGGGGTGGTTGACTTGGAGCCATCTTTGCCCCTAGGTGCTTTAGACGCTGGACAGCTTGAGTCTGACTCTTTCTTCGAGAGGAGGATCTCGGGGAGTTCCCAGCTCATCAGCTTAGTGGTCTTTGGCTCTTGTGTTGCTGGCCTCTGTTTCTCCTAAATCCTCTGCCTTTAAGGTAGTGGAGAGAGCCTTCTGTCTGCCTAGAGAAAGGACATCCTTGCACCCCTCAGATCATGTTTCTCTTCCACCATTGGGTTTGAGTTCTGAGCCTCTCACCTCTTTCCCATCAGGACAGCCTGCCAGAACAAGCCTCCAGTCAGTCCCTAGGAACTTCCCTATCACTTCCAGTAGCTCATCAGACCTTCCCATTGATGAGGTCCCTAGGAAGAGGAAGTGTTAAAGAAGACACTTGGTTTCCCCTCCGGAATCTCTCACTGAGGCCACTGATTTCAATGGAGAGGAAGGGTCCCCCAGATCTCCACCTAAGGATGTCTCCTTTGGAGAAATACTGGAACTGCCTGGAGGAGTTGGTGTTCCTGGAAGCCTTCAGGTCTGACCAAGCTACATCTTGGGTGACATCTCCAGCTGGCGAGGTAATATATCTTGTCTCATGTCATGCATAGAAGGAACCAGATATTATGGAGCCAATTCTAAAGCAACCAGATAAATTTTTAGCCCCCGCAAAGGACAGAGCACACTGATGTAAGGGTGTCCCAGTAGATGCCATGTTTGTAGCAGCAACCACCAAAAAAAGAGCTTACAGGGCAGAGCAAATCTGTCCACCTCCCTAACAGGGAGTCTAAGGGCTTTGCACAGATTTGGAAAGCGCATCTACACATCAGCGGCCTTTGCCCTGCAGTTGTTGAATTATTTGGCGCACTTTACCAGATTGCAAAGATATTTGACAAGGGAAATTTCCAAATCTCTTTCAGGGTCAATGTCTGTGGAAGACTAGAATGTCATTTCTTCAAACCTGGCTATCCTTCGGTCTATATCTAATGCATCCATGAGGTTAATTTCTCACATTGCAGAGGGTACCTCAAGGGCAGAGGGTTCAGCCATAGCCATCAGGAGACGTGCCTGAATGCGCTTAAGCAATTTTGCAGAACCCTTCAAGTCTTCGTTCATCAGTGTTCCTTTTGATGGATCTTCTTTATTCAGCCCAAAGGTGAAGGAAATGCTCTCCAGAAGTGAGCAAGAAGGAAAGACATTATCTGCCATTGGGATCCATTTCTGTACTCCTCAGAGACGGAATGAACAAGTATGTAGGAAAATGTAATTTTGTAAGTTCCAATGTCCTTTCCAAGACTCACAAGGAGATGGTTCTCCCAGAGACGGGGGGTGGGGGGGTACTCTACTTTCTCGAACAAACCCTATCAGCACTCCTGAAAATTTACCCAGTGGCTTTTTTTTTTTTTAACACCTTCATTGAATTATCATTTGTGACACAGACAAATTTACATTTATACAAAAGTAATCAAATTGTATTAAATTAACAGACATTATACTTCACATATATTGCTGTATATCATATAACCTAAGCATGGTTAGCTATGTCCGCAGTGGTGCAGTGGTTAGCGTTGTCGCCTCACAGCAAGAGATTCTCCGGTTCAATTCACGGCTGGGGTGTCTTTTGTATGGAGTCTGCATATCCACCCTGCGTTCATGTGGGTTTCTTCCGGGAGCTCTGGTTTCCTTCCACATTACAAAGACATGCAGTAGGTGAATTGGACACACTAAAGTGGCCGTAGGTGAGACCAAAGTGAGTGGTACGAATGAAGTACTGTGGCACGGCAAGCCACCCGGAGGAGTAAACGGCTCGAGATGATTGTCACTGCTGGAGTGACACCCCGACCCCGTGTGCAAAATGGGAAAAGGGGTTGAGGATGAATGGATGGATGTAACCTAAGCAACATTACATAAATTATTCAATCCCTTCCCCTTCTTTTTAAACAAGAAACATCTTTATTAAACCATCTCTTACGGCATAAGCAGTCATACATTTATGTAAATGAAAATAAACCATACTGACACAATCCTAGTTGCAAGCATTTTACATCACAAACCATAATGACACACTCCCAGTTGCAGACATTACCCATCACATATAATCTACCCAATCATATTCAGTTAAACATTACATAGTTGATTTAGTTCCTGCCTTCGTTTAAACCTCATTCCTTCCCTGTATGTATTGTTCCCACAATTTTAATCTCTTCCTATGTAGTTTGCTCTTAATCTTTTCTAAAGATCTCAAATTACAGTTTTTTTTTATCTCTGTTACTATAGTCACTGCTTCTAATATAGTTGGTTTAGATTTTGATTTCCATTTTCTAGTTATTGCTTTTTTGGCAGCCAGTATAATTAGACACAGCAAGCCCTTACCATGTCAAGACAATTTTGATTCTGTATCATAGCTCAGAAAAATCATCTCCCTTGTCACACCAGTCCGCCCCTCCAGCATCTCCAACAGTGCATCCCACAGGGAATCCTTAATGCCTGCCATCCCACCGCACTCCTAGAAAATATGTTCCCAAGTACCTCTCTCTTCCCCATCACACCTCCAACATTTGTTGTCTACCTGAGGAAAAATTATCTGGAGTCTACCTGTGGTACAAAAATATCTATGTAAACATTTCCAAGCAAAAATCCTAAATCTTCTAAATTTTGTTGCATATTTGGGAGACATGCATCAATCCTCCCATTGTTTCTTTAGGAATTGCTTATCCAGTCTCTCATCCCAATCCTTTCTGACCTCCTCTGATTGACTCTTTTAGTTATCATGCAATATTTTAATATGTTCTGCTAATTATTCCTTTTTTAATGGCAGCTTACCCATCTACTTTTTTTTGGTGGCAGTCAGGGGGCACGTGTCTCTGCACCTAGAAGCCTAGGTGTTCATCACAGCAGATACTTGGGTGCAGAGAATCATATCCAGAGGTTATTTCATACCATTTCCCCAAATTTCCACCTTAAAATGAGGAAGATCCCCAATGTTCTGCCCAGTAAGAGGGAGGCAGCAGCTTTGGAAATAAGAAAGCTGCTAGAAAACAGAGTCATCCAAGAAGACCCTGAGACCAAATAGGATCCAGAATTTTTCAAGATTCTTTTTAGTGCCAAAACAGACTGGGGATTTGAGATGCATCCTTAAAATATTCAAAGTTGTGGATATTCATTCCATTTTGCCATTGTTGTGAAAGGACGACTGGATGTGTTCAATAGATTTTCAAAATGTGTACTATCACATCAAAATGAACAGGCACTCCAAAAAAATATTTGCACTTCCAGCTGGCAGACAGTTGTTATTAGTTCAGAGCATTGCCTAGCTGGCAGACAGTTGTTATTAGTTCAGAGCATTGCCTTTGGACTGACCACAACCCCCCCAAGTGTTCACCAAATGCATGGCAGTTGTAGCAGCTCACCTAAGACTACTAGGGGTCTGGGTGTTTCTATATCTAGACAACTAGCTCCTAACCGCTCCAACCAGGCATCTACTTCTACAAGCAAGGGGCTACCTGCTTCAATTGTGTCACCATCTGGGCATCTCAGTCAACTATGGCAAGTCACAACTCACTCCTACTCAGAATATGGAGTTTATAGGTGCTCATCTAGACACAGTCAGGTAGCATCTCTCCCTCAAACAAAGATAAACCCTGAGATCCCAGGTAAAGGAAGTGATTACACATCCCTGCCCTCCAGCATGACTATTCTTGCAAACCCTAGGGTCCTTGGCAGCAGCGATAACTATAGATGTACATCGTGTTTCACTGTTGCAGTCCTTACAAAATGGGTTATCCGGCTCCCGGTAGCCCTCAGTCGGCCAGAATACCAAAGCTCTTGGTATACGACGTCCCTAATTGTGTTCTTTGTGCTTCCTTCAACCTGCGTACCATTCGCCGTAGAGCTAGGATCTTGTTCAAGCATTTTGGTGCTTGGCCTAAGTTCATCGGTATGGTGTCTTCTGGTCTCCCGACTTCAGATGTGCTTAAGAAGCGCAAGGATAAGGACCACAACAGGCTTAGAGTCAAATTAGCCGACGACGTCCCTGTTAAGTTGATTGTCAGACCAGCGGTAGTCAGTGAGGCACTTTCATTACCCCTGCAGTCCGCAGATGTTCAGCAACAGGTGTCTGCGGAGACCTTTTCTGAGTCATCCATTCCGCAGGCTTCCATTTCATCTTCGGACCCTCTGCCAGTCTCGGCCTCTGATGGATCCGGAGCCACTAAGCAGGCGCTGGCTTCTGAGGCCTCTTTTCTCTGCCCAGAGACCAGATCCAGACCGAAGACCTTGGCTCAGACTTCTGCAGTGTCTAGGCCTCCTGAGTCCCTCCGGCTTTCTAGCAGGCCTTCCAGCCTAAAATCTACTCCAAAGCAGGCGCCGGCCTCCCCTCAAATACCTCACTTTCATATGTTTAAGATGGCTAGTGATCTCTTGACGCTTATCAGGGGATCTCTGCCACCTCCTTCTAAGAGGGCTAGGGAATTGTCCCCAGAAGTTTTGTCTGGGTCAGACTCTGAGGTTTCCAGCACTTCTGCTGATGAAGAGGGAAACTCTCAACTTTTTTCTGGTTTTGAGGATTCTGATGCAGAAGACTCCATCCCTTCTGCATCCCCTCCAGAAGATTTCTCTTTTGGAGATACTCTGAATACTCTTAGGAAGCATTTCAAATGTGAAATTCAGGACTACCCTCAGTCTAAGAAACGGATTAGGGAATTCTTGGATTTGGCACAGCATAAGCCTTTGGCTATCCCTCTGGTTTTGGAAGTTGTTGCCAATGTTTTCATGGCAAATTCTTTGACTCCTAATTCTGTTCCTCCTGCTCCCAGAAAGCCTGACAGGTATTATAGAGTTCCTGAGTCTCATCAGTTCCTTTTCAAGAATCCTACTGCGGATCCAGAGATTATTTCTCAGGGCCCTAAAGGTGTTAAAGCCACGGTTGCTAAAAATCCTGTTCCTTCTGACAGGGAATCTAGGGCCTTGGATAGGTGGGGTAAAAAGGTTTATACTTCTTCCACCCTGGCTATTAGGTCTGTTAATTGTCTTTTTCATATGCTTAATTATCAGCAGCATACTTTGGAGGCCATTAAGGCTAAAATTGCTGGTGTTCCTTCCCTGATGGAGAGTAAGGACATGCAAGATTTATTGAATTTCTGCCACTCTTGTCTCGAAACATTCTCTACATTGTGGTTTTGACACTTTGGAGGCTTCTTGCAGGGCAGCAGCCACTGGTTCTGTTATTAGAAGACATGCTTGGCTCAGGGAACAGCCTCTTTCTGAACCTGTCAAATCTAAATTACTGGATGTACCTTTGCACAAGGACTATCTTTTTGGTAGCAAAGCAGAAGAGGTGTTGAAAAAGTTGAAGAATAAGGCCATATCTATGCAAACTGTTAAGGATTTTCTGCAAGTTAAGCCTCCTCGTTTTAGTAGGCATTACCCTTCTAAGAATTGGACTTTTCCTGACCCTAGTAAATGGGGTCGCACTAGGCTTAGGGCTTACAGGTCTTCTAAGGGACAGACTTCCACCCGTCAAAATGCTAAGCACTGGCTGTCTTCCTCTTCAAAATTGGGGAGTTCTAAGCAAACTTCCCAAAGCAAGCATTCCCATTGACTCCGGCCTTCCTCTGCCTGCCTCTGTGGGCCCAGGGTTCTTTTGGGGGGAAGGTTAGCCATTTTTGCAGATGTCTGGTAAACCATCACAGACGACAAATAGGTGCTCAGAATAGTATCCCAAGGCTACAAGTGCTCCTTTCACACCTTCCCAGTTCACCAAGGATACCCAGATAGCCCCTCTCATCAAAGGGCAGAAGCAGAAAAACAAGTTTCTTCTTTGCTAAACCTGGGAGCAATAGAGCCAGTTCCTACACTACAGATAGGCCAGGGTTTCTACTTAAGACTTTTCCTGGTTCCCAAAAAAGGGGGCACCTGGCGCCCTATTCTGCATTTGTCCATTCTAAAAAATTTTCTGGTGATTCCCATGTTCAAAATGCTCACTCTTCAGCAGTTGCTGCCAATGCTGACCCAAGGATTCCTGGCTGGTGACTTTGGGTCTCAAAGAAGCTTATCTGCACATCCCAATAAGTGAAAGCTGCAGACAGTTCGTTGGCTTCAGGGCGAGGAACAGGCACTTCCAGATGTTCTTCGTGTTTCACTGTTGCAGTCATTACATTTGGGTAATCTGCTGGCAGGTTGCCCTCAGTCCGCCTGAATAACAAAGTCTTGGGTCCTGCGTCGGTTGCTGTCTTTTCTTCCATGACGTCAGGGGTATAAAACATGCAGCCGATGCCATTTTAATTGGTCTTTCTTGCCTCGCGGTGCCCGAACCAGAAGCATTTTGCAGGTGCCGGTCGGCCGACTCCTGAAATTTTCGTTTTCGAGTTTCAGAACCAAAGTCTTCAACCTAAAGCTAAGTACCCCATTGGGGAAACTTTTTCTTGCTCCCTACTGATGTCAATAAAAGATAATAATTGTATTACTTGTGGGAAGCAAATACCTCATAAGGATTTTCATTTGTACTGTATTCCTTGCCTAGGCCCTGACCATAATGTGCCTTGCTGTTGGTTTTATGCTAAATTTAACCAACACACTATTAAGCATCGGTATATTTTTGCTTCTAAATATTTTGGCTCTAGATTTAACTATCCGGAAATGTCGTTGGTTATCAATCTGACTACCGGAATTCACAAAAAATGCAAAGAAAAAGACAGAGACAGACCGTTGAGGTCCAAAACCGATGACTAAGCTTCTCCTAAGCCAGTCGCCGGTTCGCCAGTACTCAGTGAGGTGCTTTTGCAGCCCCTGATGCCCGCTACTTTTGATTCGCAGGTCTCTACTGAGACCCATTCAGAGTCTGGTATGCCGCGAGACACTTCAAGTATTGAACCCATGGATGTCTCTCCCTTAGATGGGTCCGGAGCCGCTGAGCAGGCACCGGCTTCTGAGGGTGTTTTCAGGCCTAAAGATTTGTATATTAAACCAACGCCATCATCAAAAACAAGGCCAAAACCAACTTCTAAAACCGATGCATGAGCCACGTGTTCAGGCCCCTATGCCCAAAAAGCAAATGATCAAAATGGCTGAGGATTTAATTACCTTGATCAGGGGTCAACCCCTCCTGCTAAGAGGCCTTGGCAAGGCACTGATTATGAATCTTCAGATCAGGTTTCCATTTCTTCTGATTCCTCTTCTGATTAGGAATCTTCTATTCCCCCTTATGAGGACTCTGATGCAGAAGAATCCATCCCTTCTGCTTCTCCTCCTGAGGATTTTTCTTTTGGAGAAACTTTGCATACCTTAAGGGAACATTTTCATTGGGAGAGTCAGGATTTTTCAGAATCCAAAAAGAGGCTTAGGGATTTCCTTCTTCTTCCTCAGCATAGGCCTTCGGATATACCTCCTGTTTTAGACATTGTTGATGATGTTTTCTCAGAATCCAGCATGGCCCCTGATTCCCTGCCCCCGGCTCCTAGTAAGTTAGACAGATATTACAGGGTTCCTGACTCCCACACGTTTCTTTTTAAAAACCCTACTGCTGATCCTGAAACAATTTCTCAGGGTACCAAGGGTGTTAAGGCTTCTACTGCTAAATATCCTACCCCTTCTGATAGAGACTCCAGGGCACTGGATAGATGGGATAAGAAGGTTTACACGTCTGCAACCCTGGCTATCAGGGCTTTAAACTGTCAATTTCATATGCTTAAATATCAGCAGCATGTCATGGGCTTACTGAAACAGAAAATGATGTTGATTTCTGACTGTGTGGAAAATAAAGAGTTGCAGGATTTATTGCATTCAGCTGAACAAGTTGGAAAGCATACTTTGCAATGTGGTTTTGATTCCTTGGAGGCCTCTTGCAGGGCCGCCGTAACTGGATCTGTGATAAGAAGGCATGCTTGGCTCAAGGAGCAAAATCTGCATGATCATGTTAAAGCAAAATTGTTGGATGCTCCTTTACAACAGGACATTCTATTTGGTAATAAGGCAGAAGAAGTTTTGAAAAAGATGGAAGACAAAGCTAAATCTATGCAAACTGTAAAGGATTTCTTACAAGTGCATAGGTTCATAGGTTCATAGGTTCATACTAGGCTATCTGCCCGAGGGCATTTACAAGCCTAGCCCATAGTTTTGTGGCTTACGCCACCCCTTTAGTATGGGGAACTATACCCATAATTCTGCTGTGCCTCTGTCGAGCAGTGACACTGAGGTAATCCCTTGGGTATATCTGCGATCTCCCATCCATTGGTCAAGATTTCTCTTGAACAAGGCCAGCGAGGTGCTCTGCCTCACATATACCGGGATTTTATTCCACAGCATAGGGAGTCTTTGGGTGATGAATCTATCCCTCCAGCACGTCCTATTAATAGCCGTGTCGAGGTTTAAGTCTCCCGTCCTTGTGGCTCTGACGGATCTAGATTTTTTGAGGTGAAGCATATTCATCAAATCTGGGTTTGACATGGCCTTGTATGTTAGGCAAAGGTCACCTCTGAGCAAGCGGTAAGCGACTGAATAGAGCTGGAGTTCTTTCTGTCGGGCAGCATAGGACAGATGTTTGAGACCCTTTATCCTTTTGGTGAGGAACTTTTGTGGCCTCTCCAGCTGCTGCAAGTGTCGGGTCAGATACATTCCGAATGGGGCATTGTACTCAATCATTGGTCTGATGAGTGATGAGTATAAGGAGACTATGACCTCCCTTGATCTAGATGAGAATCCCTTCATGATAAGGTGGGCAATGTAGAAGGTCTTCCTAACTACTTTAGCTACATGGGTGTCGAATGACAGACTACTATCAACCTGGGTCCCCAGGTCCCTGATAACTTCTTCTGTGCTCAGTGGATTGCCACCTATTTGGTAGCTAGGGGTAACCTTGTTTTTCCCGAAGGGTATGACTATGCATTTTGGCATTTAACTTTAGGCCATGGCTCTGGCACCAGTTATCCGCTTCTGTGAGACCCTTCTGAAGGATATCTGTGTCAGATGTGTTTTCTACTATGGCGCCAGTTTGCAGTCATCTGCAAACTTTGTCAGCCATAACCCTCCTGTGTTTGCTTGTACTGAAAAGTAGATGCCAAACAAGAGTGGGCCCAGGACTGAGCCCTGTGGTACACCACTTGTGACAGGCTTTGAGTCTGACATGGCGCCAGCAACTCTGACCCTGTGGGTTCTGTCACTCAGCCAGTTTGCAACCCATCTTGTGATGTATGGGTTAACATTTAAGCTGATGAGTATTTCAATGATACCCGAGTGGGGTATTGTATCGAAGGCCTTCGCCAGATCGAGGTAGGCTGTATGGACTGCCTTTCCCTCATCAATGGCTTTGGTGACTGTTTCAAAAAGTCAACCAAGTTTAGAAGGCATGATCTGCCTTTGACAAAGCCAAACTGGGATGGATCCAAAGTCTGCAAATTCCCTATGTCTTTATTTATGAGGTCCATTATGATCCTCTCCATGGCTTTGCAGATAAGGCTTGTCAAGCTAATGGGCGGTAATTTCCAGGGTCGGTGGAGGCACCGCCTTTGTGAAGTGGGACCACAGTTGCAGTGCGCCACTCCCTGGCGTATCCAGAGGTAAGACTATGATTAAACAGCTGTCCTAGCTGTGGGTTTAATTCCTCGTTGAGTTCGTGGAGCACACAGCCGGGGACACCATCAGGTCCCATGGATGCTGTGTTTTTGCTTTGGAGAGAGCAGTTCTCACTTGGGCGTTGGAGATGTTTGGGGCTGCAATCGCTGGTATAGATATCTCTCCTTTTGGGGAGGGGGAAGTTTGCACTGAACCTGTCAGCCAGTATGTTGGCAATGTCTGTAGGATCAGTAATCTTCACATCATTTTGAACTAGTTCTGAGCATATCTGGGAGTTTCCTCCCAGGTTTCTAACATAGCTAAAGAAGGCCTTATGATTGTCTTTTGAGTCTTTAGCTATTTTTCTCTCAAAATTTGCTTTGGATGATTTTATGAGAGCTCTTAGTTTTTTACTTATAGTGATCAAGGGTGTCTTACCTTTTAAGGATTTTGCTCTATCTTGTAGTAGCTTCCTCCTTTTGTTGTAGAGTTTGTTTATGGCTGGGGTCCACCAGACTGGACGCTTGCCTTTGGTACAAAGAGTCTTTGTTTTGCTTGGGATTGCCTTATCCATGCAGTCCTGCAGGTGCTGGTAGAAGGCATTTGTAAGTGATTCAGCGGCTTGAGTACTGTTTTCCGCCGGCTCGGGGGCCTTAAAGGAGACCACACTAGTCTTTAGAAGTGTGAAGTCGGCTTTCGAGAAGTTGAAAGAGGTAAGATTTATAGTGGAAATGTTTAGAGAGAAGGGATATCCTGAGAAGATGTTGAATGATTTAACTAGCTATGTGACCTATGAATGGGGCAAAAAATATCCTTCACTATTAGGTATGGGTATACAAAAAATTAATAGACAAGATAATATTGATGGCAACCATTATAAGAGAGCCTGTATAGTGAAGTATGGTCAGCATACACATGAGGTCAAGCAAATTATCTCGAGACACTGGTATATTTTGACAAGTGATTCAGCGATTAAGGAAAAAATTCCTCTCAAACCTAACTTTGTATACAAGACAGGCAACAGCCTTAAAAGGCTTATTGAAATAAGACAAAGGTCTATGGGGGAAAAAAAGAACTACAACAGGGGTACTAGAAAGTGCGGATGCTGTAGTTATTGTAAATATATATATGAAGGCAACATGCTAGTTTTGAAAAATAGAACCAGGACTAGGGTTACTTTTAAATACGGTAATTGTCTAACTAAACATGTGGTTTACTTAGCAATTTGCGACACATGCCAAAGTTATTATGTAGGAATGACGGATCGTTTTTTTAAGAATAGAATTTACGATCACATTTATTGTATTAGTAAAAAAGATAGGAATAATGCATTGTCGCGTCATATATTAAATAGTGAGACATGCACGGGTTTTAAATTTGGTATACTTGAGGTGATTACTATAAATCCTAGAGGTGGTAATATAAAGGCCATTGTGGGGGAAAAAGAAATTAAATGGCAGTTGCTACTGGACGCTGCCACACCACCTGGCCTGAATGAAGTAATTCCCACGAAACCTCTAGTTAGGGTATAAAACAACTATTTCAATATGTGGAGGTAATTAAACAGTGATAGTAAAACAGTATGAGGCTATTATATACACACAGTTATTAATTTATTAATTTAAGATTATTGCAATGTCAGCAGTATTTAAAAAGTTTTTTTAAAATAGTGAATATGAATATATTAATTGTATATAAATTGAGATTAACAATATTAGGAGTTATATGCATACAGTAGTTATATTGATTAGTTATGATAATTGATGTATTTTTAACTGTGATATTATAGGTTTAGTGTGGTTTTGTGTATAACATGTAGGTTGACTAGGTGGTCATTCAAGCTAGACATTTTTGAATGCAAATGTTTTACAACAAGGGGTTAATTTTATGCATTGGTTAGGAAAAGGCGGTTAATTATGGTATTTAAAGCCTATGACAAGGTATGTCAGATGTTCTGATGAAATCTAGAGTATCTAGATGAAAGCGCTCAACCATCAGTTTTCATCTTGGGTGTATGTTTTTACAATAAAAGAAATCAACTGCAGTATATTCTTGGTTCCTGAATTTATTTGAGCCTTGTCGGGCTGGCATTTGCCAGGTTTCTAACATAGCTAAAGAAGGCCTTATGATTGTCTTTTGAGTCTTTAGCTATTTTTCTCTCAAAATTTGCTTTGGATGATTTTATGAGAGCTCTTAGTTTTTTACTTATAGTGATCAAGGGTGTCTTACCTTTTAAGGATTTTGCTCTATCTTGTAGTAGCTTCCTCCTTTTGTTGTAGAGTTTGTTTATGGCTGGGGTCCACCAGACTGGACGCTTGCCTTTGGTACAAAGAGTCTTTGTTTTGCTTGGGATTGCCTTATCCATGCAGTCCTGCAGGTGCTGGTAGAAGGCATTTGTAAGTGATTCAGCTGCTTGAGTACTGTTTTCCCGCTCGGGGCCTTAAAGGAGACCACACTAGTCTTTAGAAGTGTGAAGTCGGCTTTCGAGAAGTTCTTTACTGTGGTCTTTTTATTTCAGGTGGGGTGGGATGAGGACCTCCAGCGAGATTAGTTTGTGATCTGATCTCACCAGTGAGGGGTATACTTCCAGTGTTGAACATTGTGCTCCCATGTTCGTGATGATGAGATCAAGTATGTTTTCTCCTCTTGTGGGGTTGGTGACTAGTTGTTCCATGGCATTTGAGTTTATGAATTCCAGGAACTTTTGGGCTAGGGTGTTTGGGCTTGAGTAGTGTTCCCAGTCTATATTAGGGTAATTGAAGTCACCTAGTATGATGGTGTTTGGTGATACATTTATCCCCTCTAGTGTTTTCAGGAAGGCCATGTGAGGTTCCTGAGTTTGTGAGGGTGGCCTGTAACATGCTACAATTTGCAGAGCAGTCTTGCCTATGGTTAATTGCACCTGGATGGTCTCCGATGCATCATGCGTTGCCACCAGTCTTGAGGTGTGGGTGTCCTTGATGAATATGGATACCCCCCCTCCTTTCTTGGTATTGTCCGGATTTTGGGGCCGGTACACATGATAAGAGGTAAAACCTGATAGTGCTGGGGTGCTCTCAGGAGCCTTGAACCAGGTTTCTGTCACTGCACAGACATCGATGTTCTCCATACTGAGAAGGGCCTCGAGTGCGTGCATTTTGAGATTTAGACTTCTGGCATTGAGCAGCATTACCCTTAGTTTTTTTCCTTTTTTGTGTTCTAGGGTGGTAGGTTCAGTAGACACTGGCCTACTAAGAATTGGTCCTTTCCAGTACCCAACAGAGCCGCTCAGGTCAAACCCAGACACTCCAAAGGCTCCAGGTTTCAGTCACAAGGAACTTACAGAACAAAACAATGGGGTGCCTCCACCTCCAAATCTGGAAGTAGCAAGGCCCCCCCCCCTACGGTAAACAGTCTGAATTACTTTCCTCTGCCATTTCCAAGCACTTATCATTTGGCCGCTCCTTTGGGATGAAAAATAGCACTTCATGCACAAAACTGGCATCTAATTACCCAGGACAAGTGGGTCTTAAATATAGTATCCCATGGATACAGATTTAATTTCCACACTTTGCCAATTCCAAACGGATGGCCAGATCTGCCTCCAAATCAGTGGGCAGAGGCCCAGAAATAAGTTCTGTCCCTCATGGATATGGGGGCTATTCAACCAGTACCAGAAAAGGAAAAAGGACAAGGTTTTTATTCAAGACTTTTCCTTTTACCCAGAAAAGACAACTCATGGCGTCCAATTCTGGACTTATTCATTCTAAATACTTTCCTGGACATTCCAAAATTCAAGATTTTGACTCTACAACAGTTACTGCCTATGCTGGGCAAGGATGCCTGGTTGGTAACTATAGACTTAAAAGAGGCTTACCTGCATATCCTAACCAGGGAATCTTGCAGAAGATGCTTCCGCTTCAAAGCAGGCTTTTTGAACTGCCAGTTCTCTGCACTGCCCTTTGGCTTATCTATTGCGCCCAGGGTCTTCACAAAGTGCCTGGCACCAGTAATTGCATTTTGCAGACAAAGAAACATTCAAATTTATCCTTATCTGGACGATTGTCTAATTCAGGCAGAAAACAAGGACACTCTTCTACACCATCTGGCGTTTGTGAAAAGGCTTCTAACGTGGCTAGGGTACACCATAAACAAAAAATAAATCACAAGTAGTACCCTCTCAAATAATTACATTCCTGGGTGCAAGCTTGAATACAGCTGCCCAGATGGCTTACCTCACGCCAGACAAACAAATTCAATTGATGACATACTTCAAACAAGTGGCCACAAAAACCCAGCTATCTGCAAGACAAATTCTGCAGGCCTTGGGGTTCATGACTTTCTGCATTTTACTAATTCCATATGCAAGACTGCATATGAGGAAACTTTAATGGTACCTAAAAAGCTTATGGAGTCAACATTGTCACAGCCTGGAAACAATGATTCCTATCATTCCTTGACTACAACAGGAGTTCCTATGGTGGGCAGAGGCCTGTCACCAAAACAAGGGACTGTCATTCATTCCACCGCCTGTCACCCAAACCCTGACTACAGATGCATCAGATTATGCTTGGGGGGCCCATCTGGCAGGGAGATCCATTCAGGGCGAATGGAGCCGAAGTCAAATGCACCTACATATAAACCAGAATGAAATGCTAGCTGTACAGAATGCTCTGACAGCCTTCAAGGATTATCTTCATCCAGGACAACTACTGATAAAGATGGACAACACCACAGTTATGTGGTACATAAAGAAGCAGGGGGGGTGCCCACTCCTACCCCCTTTGCAGACTAGCCATGGCTTTGTGGAACACAGCCTTGACTTACCAAATACATTTACAAGCTCAATTCCTGCCAGGAACGCAAAATACTCTGACAGACGAACTAAGCAGAAATCTTATGGACTCACATGAATGGAAACTGGATCCACAAATCTTCAGCATGTTGACACGAAGATGGGGGAGCCTAGACATAGATCTGTTTGCCTCTCCCCAAAACTATCAGTTGGACAAATTCTGCACAAGAACTCATCACAAAAAAGCTTGGAAAGTGGATGCTCTATCCTTCAGCTGGAAAAACCTATCACTCTATGCCTTTCCCCCTCTGCCTCTGCTCTCCAAGGTTTCACTAAAAGTCAGACAGGAAAAAACAAAAATGATTCTGATTGCTCCAGATTGGCCTCGCCAACACTGGTACCCACTTCTACGCAATATGTCACACCTTTCTCCGTGGTACCTGCCTCAGACACTTTACCTACTGTCTCAGCAGAACTATCAAATTCTGCACACTCAGCTCCAAACTCTGAATCTTGCAGCATTGCTAATCAACTAATTTCACCAGTCACATCTCAGTAAACCTGTGATGGATGTCATTTTGGAGGCTAGAATGCCTAGTACTAGAAAATCTTATGCTGATAAATGGAAAAGATTCTGTGCCTGGAATCAAGCACAAGGAATAAACACAGCAATGCCCAATATTCCTCAGATTCTGCAGTATTAAACTGAGATGCTTCACAAGGGCCTATCTTTTTCTTCTATAAAAATCCATGCCTCGGCCATTTCGGCTCATTACAACACAGAGCCTCCTCTTTTTTCTCATCCCCTGCTAAAGCCATACCTCAGAGGGGCCAAAAATTTGAGACCTCCCAGGAAAACACCAACACCTGCATGGGACCTCAGTTTTGTGCTGGAAAAACTCACCCTACCTCCTTTTGAACCAGCTGCTACTGCAGACAAAATTTCTCTCTTGGAAGACAGCTTTTCATTTTGCAGTTCACTTCAGCTAGAAGGATTTCAGAAGTACAGGCTGTCATGGCAGTGGAGCCTTTCATTTTCTTTTATCCGGACAGGGTGGCCCTCAGGACCAATCCATCCTTTATGCCTAAGGTGGTATCCAGTGTGGCTCTTAATCAGACCATTCATCTGCCAATTTTTTTTCCCAAATCCACAGAACAAGGGGGAACGGATTCTGGATTCATTGGATGTACACAGACAACTAAGATTCTATTTAAACAGGACAACATCTCTAAGAAAATCTGAGCAACTACTGGTGGCATTTGTGCAGGGGCAGAGGGAAAGGCTATTTCAAAATGGATAAGCCATTTTATTCGTTTCTGCTACATGCACCATGGTAAACCTGTCCCCAAGGGTATCAGATCCCATTCCACCAGCGCTGCATCTACTTCTGCAGCTTTTCTCAGAGGGGTTCCTACCAGAGACATTCTAGAAGCTGCTATTTGGAGCTCAGTTCATACGTTCACCAAACATTACCATTTACCTCTCTTTTCTAAATCCAGAGCAGGCTTTGCCACTGCTGTCCTGCAGGGCCTTATAGCTGCTCTTAATGCTATATAATTCCATCCTCCCAACCATAGCTTTGGGATTCTACCCAAATGTTATGACTGCAACAGTGAAACACGAAGAACATAGTACAGTTGTGTACACTTCCCATAAATGTAATGTTCGAGTGTATTCACTGTTGCAGTCCTGGTTACCCACCCGCCAGCCCGCTATTTCTCTCCTATTATACCTCTTCTTTCCTTTACTATGCTCAAAAGCCTTTTTGGTGTATTTGCTTTTAGTTGGAGGTATATTTTTTGTGTTCCAAATTACATGTATATATATATATATATATATATATATATATATATTTATTTTTGCTCCCCATTTGGAGGGCACCTGACATCTGGAGCAAGAAAAACTGATTAAAATGGCATCGGCTGCATGTTTTATACCCCCGATGACCTGACGTAATGGAAGAAGAGACAGCAACCGACGCAGGACCCAAGACTTTGTTATTCAGGCTGACAGAGGGTAACCTGCCAGCAGATTACCCAAATGTAATGACTGCAACAGTGAATACACTCGAACATCTACATTTATGGTAAGTGTACACAACTGTACTTTCTCTACACTGCCCTTTGGCTTATCTACTGCTCCCAGAGTTTTTACAAAATGCCTGGGTCTAGTCATTGGTTTTTGCAGACAAAGAAACATTCAAATTTACCCTTACTTGGACGATTGTCTTATTCAGGCAAACTCTCTAGAGCAACTTCTAAAGGATTTGGAGTTTGTAAAGAACCTTCTCACCTCTTTGGGCTACACTATCAATGAAAAGAAGTCAAAATTAGTACCCACCAGGGAGATTGTTTTCCTGGGAGCAAATCTGAACACAGCCGCCCAGATAGTATCCCTCCCGCAAGAGAAACATATGGATCTTTCGAATTACTTCAAGATTTGGCAAGCATGACCCAGCTCTCTGCAAGGCAGTTCCTGCAAGCCCTGGGATTCATGGCTTCATATATTCTGATGATTTCATATGCCAGACTGCATGTGAGGAAAATTCAATGGTACCTCAAAAACCTTTGGTGTCAACACACTCAGGATTTAGACTTATTTCCCTGCCTGCAGATGGAGTTCCTTTGGTGGGCGATGGCCTGTTCACAGAACAAAGGCCTGCCTTTCTGTCCACCTCCTGCCAGCCAGACTGTCACCATAGATGCCTCGGACTACGCTTGGGGAGCTCACCTAGAGGGCAGATGCATTCAGGGGACTTGGAACTATCAACAGATTAATTTACATATAAGTCTGAAGGAACTGATGGCAGTCCAACAGGCCTTGATGATGTTCAAGCACCTTATCTCTTTTGGTACTCTTCTAGTCAGGACAGACAACACCACAATCATGTGATACATCAACAAGCAGGGATGGACTCAGTCTTACCCCCTGTGCAGACAAAGCATGATACTTTGGTCCATGGCAGCTTCCATGGGCATTCATCTGTTAGCTCAGTTTCTTCCAGGAAGACGAGTGGCAACTAAACAAGACCATCTTCTATCGAATCATTCAGCGTTGGGGCACTCACCAGGTGGATCTCTTCTCATCTCCGACCACCCACCTTCTTCCAACCTTTTGCACCAGGGATCATCACGGCAAAGCTTGGGAAGTGGATGCTCTGTCCTTCCCCTGGACACAGCTTTCGATCTATGCATTCCCTCCTCTGCCTCTTCTTCCCAGAATGCTGTTAAAGATAAGGGCCGAAAAACCAAGGGCCATCTTCATAGCTCCAGACTGGCCCAGGCAACATTGGTATCCACTACTTCACAGTCTCTCCCATTCTCAGCTTTGGCATCTTCCCCTGATACCAGATCTCTTGGTCCAGGAGGAGGGAAAAATTCTGCATCCTCATCTTCAGACTCTGCATTTGGCAGCCTGGCTCATAATTTAAACCTTTTCCAACAGGTGGTTGAGGTCCTTCGTAAATCCAGAAGGCCTAGCACTAGGAAATCTTACGCAGATAAGTGGAAAAGATTCTCCTTTTGGATGCAGACTAGAAGGGAAGACCCTTCCCAGCCTACTCTTCCTCTTATTCTTGACTATTCGGCAGGTTTGCTGAATGGTGGACTTTCCTTTTCTTCTATCAAGATTCATGCTTCAGCTATTTCTGCTGATTGTTCCTTTGAGCAACCCATTTTCTCTCATCCCTTGATGAAACAGTTCCTTAGGGGAGCTAGCAATTTACAGCATCCCAGAAGGGCACCTACTTCTGCTTGTGATCTTAATTTTGTACTTGAGAAACTTACTTTGCCTCCTTTTGAACCAGCTGCCTCAGTAGATTAGAAAATTCTCTCCTGGAAAACTGCCTTTCTCTTGGCTATCACTTCAGCTAGAAGAGTTTCTGAGCTGCAGGCCTTAATGGTAGTGGAGCCTTTTATCATCTTCCATGTGGATCGAGTTTCTCTTAGAACTAATCCCTCTTTTATGCCTAAAGTGGTTTCTAGCCTGACTCTTAACCAGTCTATCCACCTGCCTACCTTCTTTCCTAATCCTCAGAATAAAGGAGAATGGTTACTGCATTCCCTGGATGTGCATAGACAGCTTAGGTTTTACCTGGACAGGACTAAACTTTTTCGAAAGTCAGATCAATTGTTGGTCAGTTTTGCTCCTGGAGCTCAGGACAAAGCTATTTCAAAGCAGACCATTTCTAAGTGGATTGCTCATTGTATTCACTTTTGTTACTTACAGCATGGCAAGGTTCCTCCTCAGAGTATTAGGACCCATTCTACTAGAGCAGCTTCTACCTCAGCAGATTTTTTAAGAGGTGTACCTACTAGGGACATCCTGGAAGCAGCGACCTGGACTTCTGGCCACACTTTCACTGAACATTACAATTTACCCGTGTTTTCTAAGTCTAGGGCTGGTTTTGCCACTGCAGTGTTGCAGGGCATCCTTACCAACCCTTAAACTGTGCTGAGCGTCGGATCTGAGGGAGTTGCTGTGTCTTCGGCGCTGTTGGCGTCAGAGCACACCTTTGCCTCGGCGCCGACTGCATCGGCTCTGGCCCCAATCCCTTCCTCGGATCCGAGGAGATTGCGCTCAGAGGCTGGCGAGAGTGGCTCTTCTTCGGCTTTTGAGATAGTGGAGAGGGTACTGTTGAGGTCCTCCAGATCCCCGACCCGGGCTTCGGATCCACCCGTACCCCCACTGTATGAGAATCTGTCTTCCATCATCCGTCCATCGGGACAGCCTTCCCAAGCCCTCCAGCTAGTTCCCGTGGAGGAACAACAACCCGTGGACGAGCCCTCTTCGGACAGTCCCACCGAGGAGGTCCCTCGGAAACATCGGTGCAAAAGGAGGCACCTGGACTCCCCCAAGTCCGTTACCACAGACACAGACTTAGATGATACGGAGGGTTCCCCAAGGTCACCCCCTGAAGATGTCTCCTTTGGAGACATCATGGAAATGTTGCGTATCAGAGGGGGGTGGTCAGCCCAAAAGCCCTCCCTTGATGAGTCCGTGTTCCTGGAGGCCTTTGAGACAGGCCCATCTACCTCCTGGGTGTCCCCTCCGGCTGACCCCCTGGTGGACTTAATTACCACCAGGGCTTGGAAGGAGCCCGACACCATGGAGCCAATCCCTAGGCTCCCCGATAAAGTCCTCAGCCCACCCACAGATAGACCGTCATGGGCCAAAGGAACCCCCGTTGATGCTATGTTGGTGGCGGCGGCCACCAAGAAAGAACTCGTGCAGGAGAGTTCTTCGGTTCACCCGCTGGATAAGGAATCTCGAGCACTTGACCGGATTGGGAAGCAGATGTTTGCTTCAGCGACCTTTTCCATAAGGGTGCTGAACTATATTGCACATACCATTAGGCTACAGCGAGACTTGATTAAGGAATACGCTGCAGCCCCCCCCCAGAGTCCATGTCGGTCCCAGACAAGAAGGTTTTTGAGACTCGAATGGCCACTCTAAAATCCATCTCCAATACATCTATGCGGCTTCTCTCCCATGCAACAGAGGGAGCCGCTAGAGCTAGCGGAGCCGGGGTCATCTTGCGACGTCTCTCCTGGCTCCGTCTGTGCGACTTCACGGATCCCTTCAAGGCGTCCTTCGCGAACGCCCCTTTTGACGGTTCTGCCTTGTTTGGCAAAACTGTTCGCGACACGCTGGTCCAAAGGGAAAAGGACGGGAAGACGCTGTCTGCCGTCGGAGTCCGCTTTTCTAATCCCCAAAGATCCTTCTCCAGGAATCAGAGGGGACAAAAGAAGCTGTGGTTCCGTAAGTCTCAGCAATCCCATCCTGCTGCGGACCACTCGTCCTCTAGAGGCAGAGGAGGACAAGGTGGACGCCGGCCCAGAGGCAGAGGGGGGCCGCGTAATTTCGGGTCTAGAGAACCTTCCTCGGACAGACCCGCGCAACAGCCCTGAGGGCTTGCTCGATTGTCCCTCTCTGGAGGCAGTCGGGGGGCGGTTGTCGGAGCATCTGTCAAACTGGGAGTCCCTTACAACAGATCGATGGGTGCTCCAGATCATATCCAGAGGATACTCCATTCCATTCATAAACCTTCCCCCCAAACCCAGACGTCTCCCCGATGTCCCACCCGATCAGAGGGAGGCAGCGGCTTTGGAGATTTCAAAGCTGCTAAGAAAAAGAGCCATCCAGCCCGTCCCCCCAGATCAGTCCGGATTGGGTTATTACTCCAGGTTCTTTTTGGTGGCAAAGAAAACTGGGGACCTCAGACCCGTCTTAGACCTTTCCGCTCTGAACCTGTTCATACCCAAGGAAAAGTTCTGGATGGTCACTCTCCAATCAATTCTCCCCCTTCTGCGGGAGAACGACTGGATGTGCTCGTTAGACCTCAAGGATGCGTATTACCACATCTTAATGGACAGACGATCCAGGAGGTTCCTCCGCTTCCGGCTCGGAGCCAGTCATTATCAATTCAGGGTTCTTCCATTCGGCCTCACCTCAGCCCCCAGAGTGTTCACCAAGGTCATGGCAGTGGTTGCAGCCCACCTGAGACTCCAGGGCATTCAGCCTTACCTAGATGACTGGCTCCTCACCGCGACCAACAGGCATCAGCTCTGTGTGGCGAGAGATTATGCTCTGTCTCTGGCCCACAACCTAGACATCTCAGTGAATGAGCAGAAATCCTGCCTGTGCCCCACTCAAGCCCTAGAATTCATAGGGGCCAGGTTAGATACACGAATCTCCCGAGTTGTTCTAACGTCAGTCAGGCTGAACAGCTTGTCGTATCAGGTGTTAGCCCTTCTTCGGAGCCCTGCTCCTCCGGCGGAGTTAGTCCAATGGTCCCTGTCGATCCACCCGTTAAGCACGCCAGTACTCTTGAGCAGGGTGTGCAGGGACTCCCTTCTGTGGTGGTTACAGGCACAGGAACTCAGAGAAGGGAGGCCCTTTGTGATTCCCCCGGTCGAAGCCACGTTGACCACGGACGCTTCTTGCCTCGGGTGGGGGGGGGGCATTGTTCAGGCAGATCCGTTCAAGGCACGTGGACTTCCCTAGAGACCGCATTGCATATCAGTGTCCTAGAGATGAGGGCGGTGCTTTTGGAGCTGCAAGCTCTCCACGACCTTCTTCCCCTAGGGACTATTGCAATCCAGATGGACAACATGTCAGTAGTCTGGTATATAAACAAACAAGGAGGGACCAGCTCTTACCCCCTGTGTCGAGAAGCCATGAGAGTGTGGGAATGGGCGATTTCCACCAACCGCTTTCTGATAGCAACGCACATTCCGGGACGGTCCAACATATTAGCGAACAAGCTAAATCGAGTGCTCCTCACTCCATACGAGTGGTCTTTGAATCCGTCTGTTGTGAAGCAGATCTTCCACAAATGGGGTCAGCCTCGCTGCGATCTTTTCGCTTCTCCTTTAAACACAAAATGCAGCGAGTACTTCGCAATAGTTCCCCCCAGAGATGCTCTAGTCCATGCTTGGCCTCCCGGACTCCTTTATGCTTATCCCCCCCTCCCACTCATGATGAAATTCATCCAGAAAGCCTGTCGGTTGGGGAGCAGAGTTATCCTCATAGCCCCATTCTGGCCTCGACAGATCTGGTTCCCCTTTCTGCGGTCTCACAGTATGGCTCTTCCATGGATTCTGGATCCCAGTCCAGACCTAATCTCGCATCCAGCGAGATGCCATACCCCCCAAACCTGGTCAATCTCAAACTTGCTGCTTGGTTGATCCAGTTCCATTAATGGCTAGGACTCCCTGTATCTCATCTCCCGTTAAGGCCATTCTGGTGGCGGCTCATAAACCGTCTACCAGAAAACTTTACAACAGTAAATGGAAACATTTTTCCATCTGGGCCAAAGACAAAGACTTGGACCCATTTACTGTCCCTATTCCAACTATTCTGGACTTCCTTTCCCTGCTTTTTAGGCAGGGAGCAAGTGCCTCCACAGTCAAGGTGCAGTTGGCGGCCATCTCCCATTTTCATGTGGGGGGCGGCATAGGCTCCTTAGCATCTACAAAGTTGTGCAAAACCTTCTTAAGAGGCGTTTTTCTTTTGAAACCACCTGTAAAGACTGTGGTTCCCCCGTGGGATCTCACTATGGTCTTGCAAGCCTTGACGAGACCACCTTTCGAGCCTGCGGCCTCGGTTCCGTTGAAGTTCTTATCTTGGAAAACGGCTTTCTTGGTGGCTATTACTTCAGCCAAGAGGGTTTCAGAATTACAAGCTCTTTGTATCAAACCTCCGTACCTTATCTTTCACAAGGATAGAGTGTCCCTCAGGACTAATCCGTCTTTCTTGCCTAAGGTGGCTACAGAATCAAATATTAATCAATCAATAAATCTTCCTGTATTTTTCCCAAATTTTCACAACAAAGGTGAATACATGTTGCACAAATTGGATGTACACAGACAACTACGTTTTTACTTGCACAGGACTAGAGAGTTTCGCAAGTCGGACCAGTTGTTTGTTTCTTATGCAGTGTCAGCCATGGGCAAGGCAATTGCTAAAGTGACTGTAGCAAATTGGATCTGTCAGTGCATTATGCTGGGATACACTTCATTTGGTAAGCCAGCTCTGGTTGGCGTCCGTGCTCATTCCACAATATCTGTAGCTACCTCAACAGCCTTTTGGTCTAGGGTTCCAGTAGACGATATTTGTTCAGCAGCTACCTGGTCCTCATCTCATACGTTCATTTCTCATTACAAACTGGATATGATTTCCAGGAATAGGGCTTCTTTTGGCTCCGCGATGCTTTGGAATATCCTTCCGTAAGGACCACCCAGTTTCTTGTAGGTTAGCTGGGGACTCTGTCCCACAGGTTGCAGATCAAATGAAGTAACTACTTCAGATAAAGAAGTTATGTACTCACCATAACGTTCCATCTGAGTAGATACTTCATTTGTCTGCAACCGACCCCCCCTGCCATCCCCCAAACCTGTCGGGAATTTTTCTGATCATTCGGAGTTGGTTTCTGTCTCAAGTTGGTGAGGCAAAAAAAACGATCTGAGGTAATGTGGTTGGTAGTAGGGGATTATGGGTAGGGGAGGAGCTAGGAGCTCGGATCTTGGAGCTTGGAAAGCTGCCGGATCGGATCCAAGGTCGGATCCGACACCCACAGATTCCACAGGTTGCAGACAAATGAAGTATCTACTCAGATGGAACGTTATGGTGAGTACATAACTTCTTTTTTTCCTGTGTTGGGTGTTGTAGTGTGTGTGTGTGTGTGTGTGTGTGTGTGTGTGTGTGTGTGTGTATAGAGATATATACACACACACACACACACACACACACATATATATGTGTGTGTGTGTGTGTGTGTATACATGTATATATATATATATATATATATATATATGTGTATATATATATATATATACACACACACACACACACACACACTTGATATAGATATATATATATATATATATATATATATATATATATATATATATATATATGGGTCCTCTTCAAATTACTGAAACGTCAGTTCGCTGAAACGTGGAAGAGGAACACGAAAGGACCGACATGCTGAAATCCCGACAGCTGGAAGACCGACAAGGGGAATGTGTAAGCGCGACTTGGTAAGTATGCGATAGTGAGTGATTTTGGATTAGGGAGCGGACAGGTAAGTGTGCAATAGTGAGGGATTTAGGGTTAGGGTGTGTGAAAGGTGAGTGTGCGGTAGTGTCGGAGTTAGGGTTTGGGTAATGTAAGTGTGTGTTAGTGATGGGTTTATGTTTTAGGGTGGGTTAAGTAAGTTAGGAATAGGGTGCAGGTAGGGTACGTGTCTGGTACTATCGGACCTTAGGGTTAGGGGTGGGTTAAGTGAGTTAGGGTTAGGGTGCAGGTAGGGTAAGTGTGCGGTAGTGTCGGACCTTAGGGTTAGGGTGGGTTAAGTGAGTTAGGGTTAGGGTGCAGGTAGGGTAAGTGTGCGGTAGTGTCGGACCTTAGGGTTAGGGGTGGGTTAAGTGAGTTAGGGTTAGGGTGCAGGTAGGGAAGTGTGCGGTAGTGTCGGACCTTAGGGTTAGGGTTTGGGTTAGGGCTAGTGGATATGTAATGTAGTGTAATATGTTGTTTACGTTTAGTGTGTCGGAGTAATGGTGTTCGGTGTTTTGCGTTGTCAGTATTGTGTGTTGTCGGTTATTTGGTGTCGGTGGTTTGTGTGTTGGCGAACTGGCGTGTCGGTGTTCTAAAGTAGACCCATATATATATATATATATATATATATATATATATATATATATATATATATATACACACACAACCCACAACACCTGTAGTGTTTGTCAGGCCTTTGTCCCCAAAGCCCTTAGAAGCCGCTTAGCAGTACTGAAACTCTACCTAGAGAATCAGAGACTTGAACGGTTAGCTTCTCATGTGGATCCGACATCAAGTTCCTCGGATGAGCCTCCAGCCAAGAAGCGAAAAAGTCTAGGCCTAAACGGACTACTGCACCCTCCACTCCAGCCGTACTTCTCGAGCCCGTTGAAGGCCTGGAGTCAGAGCTGGGTCCCCAGATCTTCCTTTGGCAGATAGCCCAGAGGAAGACAGAACAACACCCGAGGTCACGTCCCTGAGGGATTTGCAGGCATCCAATTTGGTCGCTGAGGGGGAACCTAGGCTCATGTTTAAACTTGAAGTATATAGAATGCGTAAAAAATTACATTTGCTTAACTATTTTTCTAGAAATAACTGAGATGCTGGAATTAATGCTACTTTAATTTCTACTGAAGACATTTCAGATACAGATGACAGCTTTTATTCATGTTCTTCTGATATAGATGAGTTAAATGGTTACTGCTATCTTGACTCTACATCTTTAAAATGTTCCAGTGATTTTACCCCCCTTTTTTGCATTTGGGTGTGCAACAATTTTCAGCTGTGGTTAACTTTTCTTTAGAACATACATGTAAAGAATTTATGCAAGCAAGGATTCTTTTTCTTACAATTTGTCAGAAGATGAATAGAAAATTCTTAAAAATATGGTGGAACAACATGAATTGGTCTTTCTGAAGAAAAAACAGGGTAGGACCACCACGAAATAAAACATATAACAAAATTTATTCCATATAACAAATAAGTGCTTTCACGTGCTACCAAGGCACGCTTCTTCAGATTTCATCAAGCAGTTCAAGCTTCCTACTATGTATACTCCACCCTAGCTTAATTAAATGGAATTAATCACACCTTACAGCATTGTTAAACACCCATCAGGTAATCACTATTTCATCACTTCAAGACAAGTCTCAGCTTCATTAAATAAAGCTAATAAAACCATCTAAAAAGTATATATATGTATAAATGTCTAGCTATTCATTGTGTGGCTATTTCTAATAAAACCTTTTTACATTTAAAATATAAAAACATACATGGAAACAAGTACTCATAGTATCCTTCCCATTCGATAAATATATATCATGTGGCATATAAAAATTGTATATAGCTCATACTTGACTCTAAATATGCATACATAAAACATGAACTAAACTAAATCAAAAATACAAAGTATCAAATATAATAATAATAGTGATAAAACTGCCATTAATATTTGTTGACTATTTATGTGTATATATATCTCAATCAACACCCCTATCTATCTACAAATAAATATATGAAAATGTACAAAAATATATGTATAGAAAAATCTATAAAAAATAATATTTTATAGTAGTAATAGTAGTAATGCATGCTAATCAGTATATGGAAATGTGCATGGAACATCTTACTAATACTGAAGTATATGTTAAGGTGGCAGTGAGTGATTATCAAAATGCACAAAAAAGAATTTCAGTACTTTTTAAAGGTTATGGATTTGAGAATTTTTTCTAAACAAGACGTAGATAAAAAGCTATATAATGAAAATAGCATATTTTTACCCTTTACCCAAGTTTCATAAAAGCATGCAACATCCCCTAGGAATGCCCAATATTTCTGCTACTCATTATTTTTTACGAAACATAGGTGTATTTCTGCATAGTTACTTATTACCTATGTAATGAAGCTACCATCATTTATAAAAGATTCTTTTGATTTTTAGATAAAATTAAAGGTATTGAGTGGACTGAAGACATGTATTGGGTGTCTGTTGATGTTAAAAGTCTATACACGTCTATACAACATCAACATGGTTTAGAAGCTACTACGTTTTTCTTAGGAGACTACACTAAGTAATTATGCATTAGAAATGATAGAATTTTGTCTTACTAATAATTATTTTTGTTTTTGTGAAGATATTTATATTCAGAAAATAGGCACTGCCATGGGTGCATCATTTGCACCTGCCTATGCTAATCTTTTTATGGGTCTTTATGAGGTGGAATATTTATATAGACATAATTTTTTTAGAACTTGTGTTGTTTCCTATTTTAGATTTATAGATGACTTAGTATTTCTGTGTAAGGGTGGGATGACTAATTTATCTGCCTTTGTTAAAGATTTGGATGTAAACAGGTTTCAAATAAAATTTGATGGACTTCAACAGGGCCAAACTGTAAGTTTTCTGGATATTGATTTAATAGGTGTAGTGGGGAGAAAAATGAAAACTAAAATTCATCGAAAGTTTGACAACAGTAATCATTTTTTACATAGAACCAGTTTCTATCCAGCTCATCTGCTGGTTTCTTTACCCTATGGAGAGTTACTGAGAGTCTACAGACTATGTACTGATGAAAAGGAATTATACAAGGAAATGTGTACGTCTATAAATATGTTCTTGGGAAGGGGTTATTTCATGAAAGATATCCAGAAGGCACTGGTTAAACTAAAACATAATTTATTGGTACAAAATTTGTCAGCAGCCAGTACCTCTGTTATGAAACATAACAGAAGATATACTGGCAGTAATACTAGACAAGATAAGTTAGAAGTCAGGCAAATGTGCATAGTTATTTCTTACAGTGTTTTTCTCATGAACAAGTTAAGATAATCAAGCATTTTTGGCCATTTTTATTTAAATTTAAAATGTTTTGTGATACATTATGCAAATTTCCTGTGTTTTTCGTACACAAGAGGTAGGAACATACAGAACAGCATTGTACACATTAAATTTGTTAAGCCAGTGGATAAGCTATACACCACTTTAGGTATACTGGGCACTAATGGTTGTACTAGATGCTCAGCATGCAAACATGTTGTTAATTTTTTTAGTTATATTAATGGTATTCCCTTTAGTCCTAAAGGACGTTTTACTTGTGTAACATCTAATGTTATTTATGTTCTCAGATGCTCCTGCAGTCTCTTTTATATAGGTGAAACTAAGAGAAGTTTTAAACTGAGACTGCAGGAGCACATTAGAGACATAAAAATGGAAAAAGTTGCATGTCCTGTTGCCATGCATTTTAAGTTGTTCCACAACAGCAATCCAGACTCTCTGCAAGCCAGCATCCTAGAACAAGTTAATTGGGGTGTTGGCGACTCTGAGTTTAAGAATAAACATCATTTGTTATATAAATAAAGTATTTATATTTTAAAATACAATACTTTAAGTCATTGTGGACTTAATACTGAATGTTCATGGAAACTTTTGATATAACTGTTTTCTAAGTATAATAGAAATACAGTATTTAATGTTTTAGATATTAATTAGTTGTGTTTTATAATTGATAGTTAATGTTTGTATAAAATGGCACTGTTTTTTCCTTACTGATATACTCCTAGAAGGCATTTTTTGCTAAAGCGCTAGAGACTTGAGACATTCTTGTTAATAAAGTGCAAGCTGGTGATTTTTATATTTTTTACTGGCCTTCTTGTCGTATTTTCATAATTTCCGAGGGTCTGCGTGAGGTTTCTCAGATTGTTGTGCAAGAAGATATAGCCTCTGATTTTGTGGAGTGCTGTGCAGTGTCCGGCTCACCGACCCTTCAACATATCTGCCATCAGAGTCACATAAAAAGAGGAAACGAGACTAAAGTCATTTCTCATCCTCTGTCTACTTCTGCTATCGAACAGCCTTCGGATTGGCAGGCCTTCACCCAAGGCCTTCTAAATGCCTTCCTGGCCTTATGTCAGGCATCACCTCCTGTCCAGGCCCCTTCGGCCTCTACCCCTAAGGGACCTGCCCCCGACATCTACTCAGGAGAAGAGGATTTATCAGGTAATGAATCCCTCACTTATTCTTCTCATATTGCTTCTCCTCTGGGATATGCCTCCCCAGAGGAGGAGTTCATCGGTACAGACTCCCCAGGAGAAGACTTCACCTTTGGTGGGACTATTACACAAATGCAAAATTTCTATAAGTGGGACAGCGGTCAGGTCACCAAGACCCAAAAGAGATATTATGAACTACTCCAATTGGAGTCTCCTAGCCCCTCATCTGTATCCCCCCCGTACATCCTGCTTTCCTGGATGCTTTCCTGGCTGCTTCAAAAAATCCTAATTCCCAGCCCCCTGCACCCAAATGCCCAGATAGATTCTATAAGGCCCCGATGAAGTTATATTTCTGTACAAAGCCCCATCTGCAGACCCTTCAGTTATTACTGTGGCTGCTGATAAAATTTCTGAATTACTTCCCTCCACCTCTCTACTACCCTCAGCTAAAGAGAGCAGACTGACGGTGCATTTGGGAAAAAAAGTATACACCTCTACCACCTTAGCAGTAAGAGCCATCAGCTACCAGACACACATGGCCAAATACTCTTTGGCCCTGATGGCAGATGTGGGCAAACAGTTGAGGGAGCTCCCTGACTTCCCACCCAAGGCCAAAATATACATTCTTTGAATTCCTGCACCCAAGTAACCAAACACTCCATTAAGTGCAGTTTCAACACTGTAGAAGCTTCATCCAGTGCTGCCGCCTCTGGATCTGTCATCAGGATATACTCTTTGCTTAGATTGCCGCCCCTCCCTGATGACATCAAATCTAAACTCCTGGATGCACCTCTAGACAACAAAGACTTGTTTCGTACAGCTGCTGCAGACCTCTTCAAGGCCCTCCCAACTAAAGGCAAGGGTCTGCTGGAACTGAGACATATTTTTGTCTCCCCACTCCCACATTTTCAAAGGAATTATCCTGCCAAAACCTCCTTTGTGAGAATCTCAGCTAGGAAATTGCCAGCTAAAACCAGAAAGGAAAATAGGAAACATCCCCTTCAAGGTCTGTTCCCTTCATCCCTTCTTCGAAACAGCCCTTTCGGGGAAGCCTGACACCCCTCTTTCTGTGTGCCTTTCCCTGTCCCTTCCCACTTGAAAGCAGGTCACCCTGGACTCTTGGGTCCTTACTATCGTACAGCAGGGATACTTCATGATTTGGGAGGCTAGACTTAATCCAAAAGACATTCCTCAACCCACCCCCCAAGACCAACTACCTTTCTTCTCCCCAGTCCTACAGGAACTTCTTGGTCAGGGCACAATTCAGGAAGTCCCTTCACTTGCAAAAGGAAAGGGGTTTAATTCAAGAATTTTCCTGGTCTCCAGATAGGAAGGTCCCTGGAGGCCAATCCTGGATCTGTCACACCTCAACAGCTTCCTCCAGGTTCCCTTCTTTCGGATGCTTTCTTCTACCTACCCTTCTGCCCCTGATCCTTCCACAGGCCTTCTTAGTATCCTTGTATAAAAAGGATGCCTACTTACACATCCCAATCCATCCAGTCTTCAGAAAATGTTGCTGCTTCTCAGTGGATTCGGCACACTTTCAGTTCTGCTTTACCATTTGGTCTTGCTATGACCCAAGAGTATTTATAAAATGCCCGACTCCAGTCAAGGCCTTTGCCAGGACAAAAGGAATACAACTTTTCTTCTACCTCGACGACATCCTCATTCAGGCTACATCAAGCACCATGGCCTTACAACACCTGAACTTCTCCATCTCCCTGTTAACAGATGTGGGATTTAAAAAAAACCTCAAAAAAAATCATCCCTGATACCCTCACAGGATCAGGTGTTCTTCGGGTATCGGATTCTGACAAGGGAGATGATGCCTGCCTTCCCCCAGAAAAAATTGTGATTCTCACATCTTGCTTAAGGGAAATTCTTCCTCTCAAAGCCATCTCAGCCAGGAAATTGCTCAGAATCCTAGAATTCATGGTATCGACCATCCCCATGGTACTTCTGGCAAGGCTTCACATGAGGAGGTTCCAGTGGTACTTGCAAACAATGTGGAAGCAACACCTACTTCCCCTAGAGTTCATGATCCCCATGCTTCCATACCTGGGCAGGGAACTGAATTGTTGGATAACCCAGAGTCAGGCAAATCCTGACCTGCCCTTACAACCGCTACCCCCCCCCCCAACCAGGATCTCATTACAGACACATCAGGCACAGGGTGGGGTGCAACCTTAGGAGAATGGAGAGTGAGGAACACATGGACCCTCACTCAACAGAAAGACCACATCAGTATCAAGGAAATGAGAGCCTTGATTTTGGTCTTGATAATCTTCAAGGATCAACTTCTACCAGGCAGTCTGAGGTGGTACACAGACAATACCGCAGTGCTGTGGTACATCAGCAAACAGGGGGACAGGGTCCTACCTCCTGTGCAGGCTGGCACTGCAGGCTTGGGAAATCGCCCTGGAAAAACAAATCCTCCTCCATGTGGTATACATCCCTTCTGCAGACAGTGTGATGGCACATTCATTAAGCAGGACCATGACCCTGTCTCACTAGTAGATGCTGAACAGGGACGTGTTTATGGACCCAGTCCATCGATGGATGTGAATCTCTTTGCCTCCCCCATGAACAGACAGTTCCCAGCCTTCTGCTCCAGGGCACCACACCCAGAAGCATATAAGGTGGATGCTCTCTCAGTCCCCTGGAAGGGGATGTACTCTTATGCATTCCCCCTCTTCCCTCTCATACAAAGAATCCTACTGCAAAATTCAGAAGGAACAGCCTCAAATCTTGCTGGTGACTCCCTACTGGCCTAGATAGCATTGGTTCCCCCCTATTACTACATCTAGGCAAGGACAATCACCACAAGTTACCCCACCAAATGGACCTGCTCACACAAAAAAAGGGAACACTCTTACATCTCCACTGTCCACACTAAACCTCAAACTGTGGGTGATAGGTCACTGGTTCCCTTCAGACACCTATACGTAAAATACATGCTTCAGGTTTTGCAGGAGGCCAGGAAACCAACTACCAGAAAATCTTACCTAATTGGAAGAGATTTTTTATATTGTGGGAGAACAACAACTTACAACCACTGACGGCAGAGCCCCCAGTGGTTTTGTCTTACCTCTGTGATCTAATGAAGTCTGGACTATACTACTCCTCCATTAAAACCCATTTATCTGCCATCTCAGCATGCCTGCCCCTGGTACCACCTTTGGCTTCAAGGTTAGAAGTCAAACTGTTTTTGAAAGGGGCACTATATCTCAGACCTCCAAGGAAGCCAATTCCGGCTCCTTCCGATTTTAATTTTGTTCTAGAAACATTGACTCTCCCACCCTTTGAACCAGCCAAAGACTGCTTCCTCCAACACTGCACTTGAAAAACTATACTCTTGGTGACCATCACTTCAGCCAGAAGGTTTTCAGAACTCCAGGTCCTTATGGGCTCCCCTGCCTTTCACTGTCTTTCACAAGGAAAGGGTATGTTTATGTACCAATCCCAGCCTTCATGCCTAAAGTTGTCAGTAAGCTGTCCTTGAACCAGGCTATCAACCCGCCAACCTTTTCCCCTCTCCACAAAACCTGCAGACAGGATACTTCACTCCTTAAATGTACACAGACAACTCAGATATTATTTCACCAACACCAAACCCATCCACAAGTCTGACAGGCTCTTCATCTTCAACCACCCAAGAGGATGGGGGCACCCTGTTTCCAAGCAAACCATATCCTCTTGGGTATCTAAAATCATCTCATTCTGTTACACAACCCATGGTAGGTCAGTCCCCCTTTCTGTAAAGGCACATTCTACTAGGGCAGTGTCCTCCTCAGGGGTTTTCTTTAAAGGTTTGGACACAGCTGCTATTCTTGAAGCAGCTACATGGTCCTGTGTACACACATTCACCAAGTACTATAAATTGGATATTGTCTCTAGTGCCAGAGCAGGATTTGCCAAAGCCATTCTTCATGGGTTTCTGGAAAGTGCTTTTGGTCGTCCACCCTTTTCTTAGGACAGGAGCTTTTGCCCTCTCCCTGATGTTTTGGATAGAGCAGCATATGAATAGAAGGATATAGTATTGTGTAAGAACTTACCACAACTTTAGTTGTCCTTCTCTTCTGTTTGCTGCTGTATAGTTCCCACCCAGCCTTCCCCCTCACACTTGCCTGACTCCTGGGGTACCCACTCTGTAGCCACTGATTCTGGCGGCATTCAGTTGTGAAGAAGGTGTGTGCTGATATCCTCTTTATTCCCAACAATGAGCAATGTCCACAAAAAGAGACTCTGTATGTCATGAGCACTCAAGTGGTAGCTTTTAACTTTTGTATAATGTCCAGATGTACGAGAGTTCACCAGAGGCAAACTCCCTGATGTTATGGATACAGCAGCATATAGAAGAGGAGGACATCTAAAGTTATGGTAAGGTCTTACACAACAGTACTTTATTAAGTCAGTTTAAAAAACAGATACCGGTTTCAGCAGCAGCCTTCCTCATTATGGTAATAAAATTCAAATGTTCAGCAGTTACTTATCACTTCCTTGAAGATGACATCAGAATTCCTAGCGTTCACATTTAAAGACATTTAAGTTCCTAGTTTCACATTCCAAAAATGTTCCTTTAAACTAAGTAAAACAAACTAACCAGCTAACACAGCACTGTATAAAACACTTGTTTAATCTAAAAAATAAAGACAGTAAAATGTATATAGCAGATGAGAGCTTTCACACCAAAGATGCTTCATCAGTATTGGGCTACCCAAGTTGAAGTTCACTTGTTTTATTGAGAATACTATGGATGTTGATTGAAAAGAAAGATAGATGCTTTGAGGTGGAGTTAGAATGGTGGGGTACTGATTTTGTTGTAGACAAGTTTAAAGGTGGATTATGGTGAGGTTCAGGATTTGGATGAATATCACCAGACAAATGTAAAGTGTTAAAAGGGTAGAGTAAGATTGCTTTGAGGAGGGGAAGTAAGTAATCGTTGTACTTATTAGGACAGAAAGAGATGTGTGGTGGGATTTTATTCTTGGGGAGGGTAAGGTTGGTGGCAGGAAAGAGAGTGGTGGATATGTGAGAAGGTAATGCGTTTTAGCATGTTCGTTAAAGTGAGTAGTTCTGGAAGGGAGATGAAGTGGATTAAATTGCATAAGATATGAGGAGAAATAGGATAGGAATAGCAGAAAGAGAGTGAACAAGAAAGATGGTAACATGAGAAGTGTGGGAACAAGGAATGTGTACAAGTAAGTGGAAGTAAGAAAGGGTTCAACAGGTGGGTTGTATGAAGTATAGGAGTTGTAGGAGTCAGGGGCAGGATACAGTTGGAGTGGTGAAGTGGGTTGCTATTGGTAGCAATAGGGAAGAAGGGGAGGTGCTGGAGAAGGAGGGGAACGTGTGGATAGCTATAAAGTTAATATATTCTGGGGTGGGTGGGAATGGGGTAAGGTTGCGAAGCGGAGTGGGCTGGGCTGTGAGAAGTGGGAAACTTTGAAAAGCTATCAGCAATGTCCAGAGATCTAACAGCCATGAATTAATTCAGGTAAGGTTAACTGAGGGAATGTAGGAGAGTGAGTTTTGCTCTTAACAAGAAAATGTAAAAAATTAACAGGGAGATCTAGCCAAAGTAGTGCAGGGAAACAGGGGAGTGAAAAACGAATATTGTAAAAAGAAATCATTACCCATTGATAATGGGGGATTATTGGCAAGCAGTGGGCTAGGAAAGAGGTTAGAAACTCGGGTGTGGGGGGGGGGGGTGGACCAACAAGACTAGTGTGCCACCACAATCTCAGTGAAAAAACTTTTAATTGGAAAAAAAAACAGTTTTCAAATATATACTGGTGTTGTAACAAAGGACATACAATGTACTTTCAGTAGTAAAAGGCACACCACAAGAATCACTTTCATTCTTAGATGGCAGGATTCCAACGAGTTCAAACCAACGATGGAGGGGGGTGAGTGTACAGCCTTCTGTTAGTGTAATGTGTTAGTGTTAGTTTCCGTTAGTGTTATCTTGGTATTTTAATAATTCACCCATTGATTTATTATTAATATTAGCCAAAGCCTATTGTAATATTTTAGAATCGTATTCTCTATTAATAAGTCTAGACATTAAATTTTGACTAACATTACCAAATTCTTCCACTTTAGAAGAAATTCTTTTCAACCTATAATACTGTGATAAAGCATGCTATTATTGTATGTCTAAGATGACAGCTAGATGCCTGTAATAAAAATTTTTTTTATGAACTTCCTTTCTATATGAGGACGTTTTAACAGTTCCACCCAACTTTTTCGCAACCAATACGTCCAAAAATAAAATTTTGAAATTATAGTTTAAAGTAAAACAAAAATCCCACTTATTGCCAATAAGATATTGAACAAATTCCTTAAAAAATTTCAAATCAGATGTCCAAACAAACCAGCAGTTATCCAAAAAACGAAATATCAGTAGAGTCGATGTAAATGTTATGACTGACATGCATCAAAAATTGCTCAACATATCCCCTAAACAAATCAGCATATGCAGGAGCAAAAGAGGTTCCCATAGCAGTACCCTGTAACTGCAGATAACACTCCTGTCTAAAAAAAGAAAACATTTTTAGTCAAAACATGTTCTGCAAGACATAAAAGAAAGGTACTGAAACCTGGACGATATAATTTAACATTATTTAACCAATATTCCGGAGCTTGCAAACCTGCCCAATGAAGAATGTTGTTGTACAAGGATTTTATGTCCAAGGTACACATATGCCATCCCATTTCTATTTGTGTATCTTTTAATATATTTAAAATTTCTGTAGTATCATGAATCCTAGATCAAATAGCAGGTAATAAAGGTTTTTAATTAACTGTTAAAAAAACTGAAAGGGGTTCCGTTAATGAGCCAACGCATCCCACAAAGGGATGTCCTGTTTTGGAATTTTTATGAATCGTAGGTAATGCAAGTGTATTACATCTTAGGATCATCCACTGTTATCTGTTTAATAATCTTTCTATCAGTAATGCCCTTCTCAAGTGCTATTTCCACAATTGGTAAATTTTATGTTTAAATTGCATAGTGGGGTCTAAAAGCATCTTCGAATAAAACTTATGGTCATTTAGTTGGGTAAGAACCTCCTCTTGGTATTCATGAGAGCCCCATATCACAACTGCACCTTCCTTATCAGCATAATTAATCACTACATCAGTATTCTTACTTAAACATTCAAGTGTTAACATTTCTCTCAAAATTAAATTATGACTAACAGTGTCTTAATGTAAGTTAAAATCTAGTTTCTTTAATGCAGCTTGTTCAACGGCTGTCACATTTTTGTTTCTGGGAAGTTGAAAAGAAGAAGGCTTAAAACCTAAAAGAATCAAAACTGCTACGGTCCTTGTCTTTAAAAAAAATAATAATTTAAATGATGACAAAATCCTTAGTGTCTTGCAGCAACTTCAAATCTGATACAGGTGATGTGGGGACAACATTTAAACCCTTATTAAGCAAAGAAACTTCATTAGACAAAGAAACACAAGAAATATTATGCACAATATTGTCACAGTTGAACTAGGTCCTGACATCTGTTGTAGAATTTCCAATGCCGCTTGATTTCTTATGATGTTTGAACCCTGCTCTCCTACACAATTCTTTAGAGTTAAAACTATTAGCTCTCTTAGCTGAGGGTAAATCACATGAAATATCAGTGTCAGTCTCAAGGGCAGATGAAGAATCAACAGTTAAAAATGCTGAGACCCCACTAATTTTCAGTGTAGAGCCTCAAACTATTTTTTGTTCTTTTTAGTTGTTGTATCTTCATGATTCCCCTTAGCAAATCTAACAGTTTTGCAATATTGTTCCAAGAAAACTGTCTGTTGTTAGCACAGTCCTAGACATCATGCTGAAACATTTTTTTTTAGTTTCCATTCCTTCATTTCTGCCTCAAGTCTATTCAAAGACTCTAACAATTCCTGTAGCAACTGGTCATAGCTGTTCTGGATACACAGACAGCAAACAAGAAATTCTCTTCACTTCACCTTGATGTCTGTTAATTAACCGGTTATGTTGCTCAACCAGGGCTTTAACAAACATGAGTAAAACAAGCTGTTGTATATCAGCCCATTGCTTAAAAAAAATGTCATCAGGATCATTAAAATTTGGTTCTGCCAGAACCCGCAAACCATTAGGGATAATATTAACTTGTACGTATGCTATTAAAAGCTGCTGATGCCATTCAGAATCATGCAAACTTTTAGTTGCCACAGTTAATAGTTTAAATAGCTGCCATATATCAGAATTTTTTATAAGTCACATTACCTATGTTCAAGACAGCCTTATCAGAATAGGTGATAGAGAGATAAATCATCCTTATCGGACACCAAACCAGCCACAGTAGTAGAAAAAATTTGTATTCATTAATACAACAGATTTGTTAAAAACAGTATCTATAGATCAAGAATCTTTGATCTGTTTGGAAAAAGAAGCATCTGAGGAAGTGTGAGAATATAAACAAAACTTAGTGATTTTTGAAAAGTATAAAAAAGAAATATGGACATGGGAAAGAAAGAGAGATTTGATATGGTGCAATATTTATTCAAAGAAGAAGGCCAAATTAATCAATATAAAGAAGGCAGCCCCAAAGATATTCGAAGAGAAATACGGGCAAATGCATCCAGATATGGAAAATTTCACTATAAAAAAATATCACAAAGAGGGAATGTAGAAAAGAAGATTAGTGAAGTAGACATTAAAAAAATAGAAGTTAAAGTTATGAAGGATTTGGTGTAGAAAGTCTAACACAGATTACATCATAGCATGATGGAATGAGTCCACAAAGTAAGAAGAAGCAGGAAAATTATGAGACATCTGAAGAAATATGGACATGGGAAAGAAAAAGATATTTAATATGGTGTAATATTTATGCAAATGAGAAAGCAAAACTAACCAATACAAAAAGAGCAACACCAAAGATATTTGAAGAGAAATACAGGCAAAAGAATCTGGACATGGAAAACTTTGCAGTACAAAAAATGAGAAGACAGAAAGGAAAAGTAGAAAAGGAGATTAGTAATGGAGAATTTAAAGAAACAGAAACCGAATGGGAAGCAATTGGTCAGGTGCCATAGGAAGATATTTTGGAGCATTCCACAGGAAACCAGTATAAAGATTCACTTGAAGCTGGACAGCAAGGGAAGGAGCAGGAATATGTGGAAACTGATGCAATAAATGTTGAGGAGTGATAGGCCAGCGACTTCCCAAATGACAGACCATCAGATTGCACAGGATGAAATTGAAGAGAATGTGCCATAGGAAGATGCTACAGTACTTTCTATAGAATGCATGCAGGAAATGGAAAACAAAAAATGTGCCCTCCGTTTAGAAGAAAATGTGTTAAGAGAAGAGTTGTTCGATTTAATATATTTCGATAGATGTATTACGATCAATGAAAGAAGTAGACTGCGGAAGGTCAATAAAACTCAAAAAGGTAGAAGTTTGATAAAACAAATTAACACAGGACTGTCCATAGAGATCCATGCGATATAACAGAAGTAAACAGGATATATTACTGTGCAGACAAATTAATAACTGATAAAGTTCTACCACAAGAACACAGGGTAGTGAGGGAAAGAAAGGGGAGAAATCGAATACCATCATGGAAGTATCGAATAGAGAAAACTATAAAGCAATTAAGACAGGAAGTATCACTGTTAGAGGAATATAGAAGAGGGAACAGATCAACAAAAATACTAAGAAAGATAGACGTGATAAAAGCAACGTGCAGTATTGGAACAGATCAGGATCAGTCGGGCACTATCACAAATAAACTTAAATATCTCAGCACAGGCGGAAAAACTTAGAAGCTAGACAGAAAAATATAAAGGAAAAGTTCAAAAAAAATTATTGATGACCCAAAAAAGTTTTTTTATAGAGAATTTAGAAACAAGGTAAAATGAATTGAAAAACTGCCAAAAAAGAAGAAATAGATATATTTTGGAGAAGTATGTATGAAGATCCTGTGGAACATAACAAAGTTGCTAAATGGATAGAAGACATAAAGCAAATAATATGAAGTTTAAAGGTACAGGATATGAAATGGGATGAAGTAACAGCCAGAGAGATTGAAACAAAGTTAAGAAAAGCCTCTAACTGGAAAACTGCAGGCCCAGATGCAGTACCTAACTTTTGGCTAAAAGTATTAACACCTTTGCACGTAGATTTAGCCAGGAGTAAGAACTATTTATATGCGCACCCCACACAGACCCCCCAACTTGGCTAACAACAGAAAAAACAATACTCCTACTTAAGCGTGAACCTGCAAACTACCCTAAAAATTGTAGACCAATAACTTGCCTTCTGATGACATATAAACTATGCATGGGAATTGATGCCGACAAAGTTTATAGTCATTTAAAAGAAAACTCAGTTATGGCAGTAGAGCAAAAGGGCAATAAAAGAAAGTCATATAGAACAAAGGATCATTTGTTGTTAAAGTCATAGTGGAGAACTGTAAAAAGGGGAAGAATCTAAGTATGGCATGGATTGACTACAAAATACATTTGATAATATCCCACATTCATGGATAAAAGAGTACTTAAAAATGTATAAAATACACCCAACACTGATCGACTACATTAGAGTGACCTTGAAACAGTGGCAGACCACTTTGCAATAAAGCCATGATGAAGGACAGTTATTATCCCAGGGATAAAAATTCAAAGGGGGATATTCCAGGGTGAATCTCTGCCACCGCTGCTATTCTGCCTTGCCCTTAACCCATTAAGTTGTCTACTTAATAGCTTAGGCCATGGCT
The DNA here is from genome assembly GCF_019279795.1 of Protopterus annectens. Lineage (NCBI taxonomy): Eukaryota > Metazoa > Chordata > Ceratodontiformes > Protopteridae > Protopterus > Protopterus annectens. The sequence goes on from NC_056741.1 coordinate 1,436,163,717, forward strand.
ATAATTTGGCTCCTAAAAAACAGCAAAGTGTAAAGACTTCTCATCTTCTCTTTGTCGATGATTTCAAACTGTCAGATGAGGAACTGAAAGCAGAACTGCAAGTTGTCAAAAGTTTTTCAGATATGATATTAGAATGTCATTTGGTCTTGATAAATGTGCAAAAGCAACCTGTAAAGCAGGAAAACTGCAGCACCAGGAAAACATCCTGTTGGGACAAGGATGTTATATAAAAGAACTTGTGCAAGAGGGAGTGTATAAATATTTGGGAATTAATGAAGGATCAGAATAAAACATGAACAAATGCGAATAAAACTTAGTAAGGAATAATTTAGAAGACTTAAATTAATTTTGAAAACAGAGTTCACATATAGGAATAAAATCCAAGCTATAAACCAATTTGCTCTTCCTATCTAAGTTACAGTTTTGGAGTGATTGTCTGGCCTCAAAACATGTTGGATAGATTAGATAAGAAAACAAGAAGGATGCTTCATGCTGACTAAATGATTTATAAAAATCAGTGCATACCAAGATTATATATTCCCCGTTCTGAAGGAGGGATGGGCCTCCTTGAAATTGATTTCATGTATAGCTCTGCAATTGTGGACTCCACACTTATCTGCTGACCTCATAAGACCCAAACATAGTGAACATTTTGAAACACAGAATATATCTAAGATGACTTCTCTGCTTAATCTAGCAGAAGCATATTGGCGTCCAGGAGGAATAAAAATCAAACCAGAAGTAGATAAAAATAAGGAAGCAAGTGAATGTGCCAAAAAAACAAATGAAAGAATATAAGGTGAAGGACAAGATGACAAGACAAGAAATGTGGAAAATCAATAAATATATTTGCAAGTCTAGAAAACTTCTGGAAGAACCTTATGTTGATCAGGAACGAACTCAGGAATGGTTAAAGAGAGGCAAATTTAAACCAAGAGATAAAAGGTTAATATTGGTGGCCCAAGATAGTGGTTTGCCAACATCCATTGAACATGTGGGAGAAACTGGCAAATGTAGGTTTTGTAAAACCGAATTGGAAACAGTCGCACATCTCCTTGCTGGTTGTGATATACTATTGACAGAAGGACTGTATATTGAAAAGCATAATAATGTAGCAAGATTGTTGAACTGGGGATTATGCAAACATTATGGTACTGAAGTGGCCGAAAAACACTGGAAACATGAGCCACAAAGCATCATAGAAAATGATGAAGTTTACATCACATGGGGTCATCCATTACCAACAATTCAAAAGATAAATGCTAGAAAACCGGATATAGTGGTTCATGAAAAGAAGACAAAAGTAGCACTGATCATTGAAATCGCCGTACCCAGTGACTACACAGTGTCTTGCATACAGAGAAACACAAAGTCATAAAATATCAGGATTTGCAAGCAGAAACGAGAGCAATGTGGAAGAAAGATACCCAGACAGTCCCATTAGTAGTAGGAGCAATGGTTCTTATAAAAATGAATCTACAGTCATATTTAGATATGTTACCAATACTTGTAACTCCATATGAATTGCAGGAGGAGTCATTACTGGGCACATTGCGGGTGCTGCCAAGAGCACTTTTGGCTGACATCAAAGATTGAAATCATACTAATTTCATGAACTTTAATGGTAATTTGACTTAGGAATGGGGGTCCATTCCCGTCATGGTATTAGAAACCCAAAAGATTTGGAGAAATTTAAAAAAGGTAAAAATATCCATAGAATAGGTTGAATTTAAAATTACCTCCAACGAAAACACAAACCGTACAACAGCAATTTGCAAGGTAGGTGAAAGTGCACAGCAAAAAACAGCCAGTAACACGAAACTGCTGAACATTTGAATTTTTTTAACATAGTGATGAAGGCCATTTCCGAAACCAGTATATGGTTTTTAAACTCAGTAAATAAAGAATAAATTCTTGGATTGGGTTTGAGGAGTGCTAGCTTTTTTGCTGGTTGCTTTTTGCTGAGCACGTTCACCTGCCTTGAGAATTGCTGTTGTTGTATGTGCACTTAATTTTTACACTAGTAATTCACTGCTTCACTTTACTGTTCTGGTAACTTTCATCCCCCCGGTTTAGTCTGTCCTTTATCAATTCATCTCTTAAATTATCAAATCTGCACTTTTTAGCTTTGTTTCTCAAATCAGTTATATATGCTGCAAAAGCTTCAACAGGCTTTTGATCCCTTATGTAAAGTTAAGTGTCTTTCCATTTTAACATTTGTCCGGGGGTTACATATTACTCTAAATTTATGTTTCAGGCACTCAAAGTCCTCCCTTGACTCAGCCGGTACAGCAATATGACGGTTCCCTCACTCCCATATAGACAGCAGGTGTATACACAAATGAACATTCCCTTTCCATGGCTTCTGACTCAGCTAAATTAAGCAGAATAAATGCCTTTGTACGGTCATCTTTATCAGAAAATGCAGCCTGAATGAAAATGTCGTACTCTTGCTCAAACACTCTCCAGTTTTCTGCAGTATTACTGTCAAACACAAGTGCACTGGGTTTTTGAAATCCGTTTACCATGCCCACAAAGTACGTACAAACACACTGAAAATACATCCCTTGTAATTATTTATGAACAAACTGTTCTGTGAGCTTGTAATAACATTCAAATGCACAATAAACTCTTTGAAAACACTGTAGATTGCGAAATAGGCTTTATAATGGCTGCATTCTGCGAAATAACTGTAACACTGTACAAGCATGCGAACACTTTATACACTTCTGATAAGTCAGATATCTATGATTAATATGAAAATACAGATTCACTAAGCACGTATTGCAAAATGCAGCCATTCCCCTTATTTTATTCGTTTTATGCAATTCAGACTTTATTTCAAACATTTTCTGTAGTAATTTGAATATTTTTATCAATATCGGACATATGGGTTTCTGCGAATATCATTTAGAGCGTTCTGTATGCCATGTTTCAAATGTTGCGAATAAGAAATAGTGCTGAGTAAGTTTTAATATCTGAAATTCATTTTGGACCTGTTTTGCAAAGTATACGCACGGTAGGGATGATTCACCCTTCTATATTCCTCCAGCTTCAACTGAGTGCCTCTTGATGTAATACTGAAGAATTTGGATTCCATCCTTGCTTCAAGTCCTTTAGACATGCCACTTCTGACATCATGTCCTTTTAGACATGCCACTTCTGACACCATGTTGCTCTTCCCTCTCTAACACAGAAGACAACCAGGTAGGGTATTTCATTTAGATGCTTTAATACATAGAAACACATCAGGATAGATAGCAGCATCATAAAATATAAATGAACTAATTAACAGACAGACCTTATATACATACATGCTTACTTCTCAACAGCTTACTACAAAATAGCAGTCAGACTTGTACGTGCTCTGTATTTATACACATGTGTAAACCCTTGGATAGGTTCTTAAAGGTACATTCACACGCATTGATCTACAGAAACCCTCCAAGCAGAAGTAGGAGCCAGCAGCAAAACAGTCTCCCAGGAGCAGTGTTGCAAAGAAGCAGAATCTGCAGGCTCAAAAGGAGGCTGAGTCAATTTTTCCAAAACAAAATAAAGGTCTCAAGTAGGAGGAATAGGCGTTTTTGGAGGCCTAATACGCAGGATGCCGTTAAGAAATTGCTTGACCTCAAAACAAGAAGTCAAAGGAGGATTCAAGGGCAGATGAGCAGAAATGGCTGACAAATGGGCCTTCACTGAAGAATAGGCCAAGCCAAACTGGAGCAACTCACACAAATGAGAGGACCAGAGGGACCCTCACTGAAAAAGGTCTTGGTTACAAGCATGGCACAAGTCCTAAAATCTCTTCCATTTGGACATATAAGATTTTCTGGTTGAGGGTTTCCTTGCCTACTGGAGAACCCTCAGAAAAGAGGTGACTAAAAGGGATCAGAACCTTATTACCTGCAGTATCAGTTGCAGAGTGGATAAGTGGGGATGGATGAGAGACCCCTTGTCCAGTGTGAGGAGATTCAACGGGTCAGATTAACTTGTGATGATTGCCCCTGGCGAGATGCACATTAAGAGGAAAAACCAGTGCTGTATCAGCCAAAAAGAAGTCATTGTCAATATTTTTGCCAAGTCCAGCTGAATCTTCTGAAAGACTCTTGGAAATAGAGGAAGAGGAGAGAAAACCTAAAGAAACCTCTCCTTCCAAGGAAAGGAAAGGGCATCCATTTTCCAGGCCAGATGCCATGGCACTCTGGAACAAAAGCGAGGAATGTGTCTGTTCAGAGGGAAGACAAAAAGATCTACTTGAGGAATAACACACTGATGGACAATGTCCAGAAAAAAATATCTCTGTAAAGCATCCATTTGTGACCCTGTGTTTTGGACCTGCTCAGAGAGTCTGCCACAAGATTATGCTCTGAAGGAATATATATTGCCTGAAAAGTTAATTGGTAGCTGAGAGCCACTTCCCAAGCTTGAAGTGTCATCCTGCAGAGGAGGTAAGAGTTTGTGCCCCCGTTTGTTGACATACTACATCACTGTAGTGTTTCTGTCCACCTTCAAGGTGCCTGGAAAGAACATGGGATGAAAAGCAGGAAGAGTCAGAATCAGAGCCATCATCTCTTTGATGTTGATATGGTCTAAATTCTGATGGGAAGGTCAAAGACCCTGAACTTTCAAGTGACCAAGAGATACCCCCACCCCATGTCTGAGGCTTTGGTGAACAGGTCTTGAGAAGGGACTGAAGGCTGAAAGGGCTGGCCTGGGTTAAGAGTGAATTGTCAAATCCACCACTCGAATTCCTTTTTGAGACAGGGAAGGAGAGGTACACTGAAATTCAGAGGGTGACATTACTGCAGCTTAACCGACTTGATGTATAATTGAAACTTAGGCATATGCAGTCTGGCAAGAGGAAGCATCAGAATAGAATTGGTCATGAATCCCAGGGCCAGAAGAAACTCCCTAGATGGTATGGCAGTCAGAGTAAGAAGAGACTGAAAAAAGGCTATGACTGACAATACCTTTGAAGATGGAAGAGAGGCCAATGTTGGCACTGTCTGAATCCTGCATCCATGATGCACATGATCCTGAGAGGGAGTCAGGGCAGACTTTTGGAAGTTGATAATAAACTCCAGACTTTGAGGAAGAGAGATGGTGAAATGCAGATCCTGCAACAGTTGACTGGGAGAAGGCGCTGGAAGCAAAAGATCATCTAAATAAGGAAAAATCTGAATGCATTGGAGCCTGCAGAAGGCAATCACAGAAGCTAAGCATTTTGTGAATACCCTTGGGCGCAGTATAGAGGCCAAAGGGCAAAGCAGAGAACTATAAATGAGAGGAAGGTACAGAGAAATGTAAAAACTTCCTAAAGAGAGGGTGAATAGGGATATTGAAGGTAAGCATCTTTCAGATCTATGCAAACCGGAAGAGCCTGAGGTAATAAAAAAGGAAACCGAGTTTGAGGAGTAAGTATCCAAAAAGAAGGGATCTCGAGAAACGTCTTGATCGGGGAGAGATCCAAAATAGGTCTCCAAGTGCCCTCCTTTCGAGGAACCAGGAACATCCTGGAGTAAACACCCCTTCCCATTTGGGAAGGGGGAACAGGTTGATTGGTCCCTTGGTTTAAACAGGGACCCTAGAACTTCCAGGAAATGAGGAAGTTGATGTAGAGGAGGTTGAGGAATCCTAGAAAAAGGAGGGAGAGTTTTCCATACCATGAAGTAACCCTGACGGATAATAAAAAGAACCCAAGAGTCTGAAATGAGGAGAAGCCAATTTAGAAGACAAAAGGAGAGCTGAAAGGACAAAGGAATGTGGTCTAAAGGTGTGTCGGAGGTCAAATTCCCAGAGAGAAACAGGCTTATCAGATAAGGAGGCTTCTGGCCACAGAAATCTGAGAAGCCTTAGCAGAGGGGTCCACCTCCCACCCTTTCTGCCCTTAGAGGCCTGACGGGGTTGCCTGCGAAGAATAGCAGACCTAGAAGGATAAGTCCTCTGGAACTTAGGGATAGGAGATACAAAAATATGTTTAAAGTCTTGCAAGGCTTTGCCTTTCTCTTGAAGAGACTTAAACATGTCAGCAGCAGCAGTCCCAAAAGGATGAGTATTATCCAAAGGTGCATCCAACAACTTGGCCTTAATGTCCTCAGGAAGAGACTGGAGATAAAGCCAGGAATACTGCCTCATGACGGACCCAAAAGCCGCAGCCCTAGAAGAGGCATCAGTAGCATTATAGCTACACTTAATAGAGTGGTGAGCCACTTGAGAAGCAGAATTTTAAAAAAGTAAGAAGAGGATTTGCATTCAGAATCGGGGAGGGCAGCGATAACCTGACATTCCTGAGCAGTCAAGGCCAGAGCATACCTCGTCTTGAGTCTGGTAATTAACAGCCCTAAAGGCTAAAGTAGAAGCAGTGTAAACTTTCTTGCCAATCCTGTCCATTGCCCTGCTATCGTTATTAGAAGGCAAAAGTTTGGAAGAGGGGAAAAGTTTAGAAGGTTTATCAGAAGAGACATACCACAGCAGGATCAGCAGAATGACATTTAAATAAAAATAGACAATTCTTAGGAATCTTATAGAACCTATCAGGTTTCTTAGGAGCAGGAGGCTGACAATCAGGAGACTTGGAAGCAGCAATGAAAGTATCTAACAAGGCAGCCAACACAGGAGTAATTGCCGATGGTTTAGGAGTAACCACCTGAAGCAGCTCTTCATATCTTTGAATATCAGACACCTAAGAAGAATCTCACTTAAAGAATTCCAACATCCTAGCAATTTTGCCCCCAAATGACAATTCCTTGATAGAAGACTCAGGGTTAACAGACTCTTCTTCATCAGACCCTTAAGCCAAATGCAAATGCATATGTGAAGAATAGGATAAAGTCCCTCACTAGACAGGGAATACTCATCCAGGGAATCTGGTTCCTTATGCCATTTAGAAGGGGTAGAGGACCAAGAGGATGCTTTAAGGCCTTTAAGACAGAGAACAAGCCCTGAGTAAACTCCTGCAGTTCCCTTTGAGGATCCCTAGGACAGACCAAAACATGCTTCAGATTTTGTCTCTTCTTAGAAGGGACATCAGCCCTAACAGATACCAGAGGTTCCAACCCTTGGTGAGATTGGAAAAAAGAATCTGCAACTTCCTGACTATTGTCTGCAGAACCCCTCTAGGACCCTCCGAGATAATCAACCATGATTCCCTGTCAGTGTCCAAAGTAGATGCCTGCAAAACCTCAGAAGATGTGCAAAAAGGCAGATCCATGCCTGCCTCTGGCAGAGTCACGGTAGAGGAATCTGATGTAAACACTGAATGACGTAGAGCTATTACCTACTTCTAGAGGGACGTCCGGTGGAAACTGGGCAGCTAAAGAATCTGAATGAGACTGCTTGGCCTTCTTCTTACCTAGCGGAAGTGTCTCGGGGTTAAAGGATTCTGTCGTGGTACCTTGGGCTTAACTGTCTGAGCTGTTTTTTTAAGATAAATGGCTAGGGAAGACAAATGGCTTGTGTGTGTGTTGGGCACAAATGTCTTACATATACTACAAGAGGTTTGGTCATGGGAAGTTCTGAAACAAAAAAGGCACTGTTTGTGATGATCCTTTTGGGGGATCTGCCTCCCACACTCACATTTTCCCCTCTTGGATGATATGAACTCTAGTTATTGATGTAAAATACAAGAACGAGAAAATAAAATGAAAAAACAAAAATAACCCCAACAGATCACTTATCTGGTGTTGCTAAATGTTCAGTACAGTGAGAAAATGTTCAAACCAACTGGGCAAAAACAGCGTTCAAACTGGTGGCAAAAGAAGTTCTAGGTAGTTTTGTCAGTATGTCCCTTTTCTGTGTGAGGAGCATAAATGTGCCTCATGGCACAAGCAGTATCATTTTAAGCTTATTTATACTGGCAGAGCGATGGGCTGACTAGGGTGGGACATACTTTCTGTACCAAATACCGCAACAATGATATAGAAGAACATCATTTGTTACCTCTTTACTAACATATCCCACCACGTAGGTGTCCAAGTAACTCTGGAACAAAACTGCGTTGGGTTGCACAGCTACACGTTTAAAGACCCTGATGATCATTAGGCTAGTGTAAACCTATGTACAAAATATAGATGAAGCATAAATGCAACTTCCACGTGCTATAGCAACAATGGTGAACAAACTTATGAGGCATTGATGAAAGTTTTAGCCCTAGAAGCCAGTGTGGAAACTTCACAGGGAAGTAAGTGGATACAGAGGAATGGGCAATAATAAAAGTATTTGTTTAGTTGCAGATCTGAGTGAATGAATGAGCAGACCTGTACCCTGTTTGTTCAGTAGCAGCTAGCAAGCTGGACCAGATTTTCAGAGTGAGATTAGAGTGGAGTGAGCTCATAGGGCCCTTGTTCCATAAGCAGTTTCACTTCTGGGGATAGCTAGATGCATTATAGCAGGATATAAACTTCAGGCGGTAAGGGAAATTATGTCATTGGCCATCTGAAAACCAAACATAGAATGTAAGATAGATCAATAAACCTTTTTAGAAAAGGATTATTTATTTCCTACAGGTTAAAAGTGCTCCTCTTCATTCCTGTAATGAGGGTGTGCCACCAGTGAGTGGAAATATTAAACCTTGTTATTTTAAAATGTTGACTTTAGGCGCAAAAATCTTTTGTGGTTCCTAAAGGGACATGCTCATTCCTGGAAAAACACGACAGAGTTACAGATGACAAGTATTCCAAATGACTGGGTTAAGTAGCCGTAGTGCCTCTGAATCTGGGATTGCGGCAGTATGAATAGTTCCCTAAGCAAAGGGGTAGTAGGGCTAACTATGAACTAAAAATTGCTGCATGAGCAGAGGATAACTACAAGACAGTAGTTATGCAAAGAATCTCAGAAATAATACCCACCAGTGCACCAAATTCATCAAAAATAGTATTGTCACCCAAACACTGAAGATATAACGAACATCCTTCCAGGTAACGTCACGTCCAGCTTCTCCCTTCTGTTACCTTAAAACTTCCATATAGAAAGTGTCCAGGGTGCATCATCACTGCCTCTAAACAAATATTAAAATTGCTTTCTAAGACCGAAAGTACCAACTTTGAGTCCAGATAACATGCATGCATGCCTGTTTTCTTGTCAGACAACCTCCTCAAAATATTCAACTACAGGATCTCCACTGACAGCATACCAGAAGCCTAGAAACAGCTTTGGTATTTATTTTACTGCCGGGAGACAGTGCCCCAAATCCTGGCAACTCTAGGCTTATCCACACCAGAATAATTTTCAAAGTGATGGAACATATCATCAGGGACTTCATTAACAGTGACATAGAGAACCAAACCTACTGTCCCCTAGACCCAAACCAGTTTGGATTTGTAAAAAGGTAGATCATTCCTGTTAAACCCATTTGATTTCTTTTTCTAAAGAGTCATAGAAATACTAGATAAAGGCAGCTCCTTGCAGACAGCTCATCTCAGTTTAGCTAAGGCTTTTTGATGACACATCTCATGTTGGCATCGTCAACAATCTGGTCAAAGTTATAAATTCCTGTGCAACTAACTGGACTATTAACTGGAGCATTTACAGACACCTCTTTTTTAGATTTAATGTACACTCTCCTCCAGGAGATGCGTCACCAGTGGTGTATCCCCAATCTTTTTTTTTTTTTTTTAATCATTTAATTTTGGTATCTACTTCTCTGATGTCAACTCTGACCTAAAAAGCATCTGGCTGCCCAAGTCCATGTATGATTGCAAGCTAGAAGCAGTCTTCATTTTTTTTGAAGATGTATAGATCCTTCACGAGGGTGTAAGTTGGACAAACATGTAGTGTTCACTGCCTGAAGCTGAATGCCAGAAATTGTAGCATTGTCCAGCTTAGAAAACAGGAACTCTCTCATATGCCTACCATACAAGTAACACCCCTTTAAAATTGGCACTGTCGTTTGAGACCTAGGCAGCTTTGTGGATTAGGAGCTCTACTTTGATTTCCATACATCGTCTTTTGTTAGGAAAGACTTCGGCTTCACAAAACTGATTACTGAAGTCATCTCCCCTTGAGCAAAAATGTCATTATTCCTCTGTACTCATCCGTTATTGTGTCCATATTAGAGTGCTCCGTTTGGTTTGTACCTATCCAAACACCTAACCCAACCTGAAAAATCCCAGTGGTGGTTCTCTAAAACTTTTTTTGTTGTGAAATTTCTTAATTGCCCAGACCCTCCCTCTTTCTCTCTCTCATCTGGTCTCTTATGGACTCTTACAGGGTAATGTACCCCTGGCCTGCAAAATTGCTCGATCTATTGCCTATCTTTAAAATAGGTAACAATACAAATATAACCTAAATCTGTATTGCAACATAAATGGGATTTCTTGGATTGAAATATCTCTCCTACTCAGATCTATGAAAACACTGCATCCACAGTGGCCTAGTGCAGTTTCCCACCAGGAAATAGACGCAGGCTCTGTTCTCTCCACTACCCATCCACCCAAAAAAATTAAACCCTTCTGTGAATGAGGGATATACAACTTAAAAAAAAACCCTGTCCCATTAAACCTGCTATTTAAAGTATTGTTTTTAATATATGGCTCTATGTCTATTTTCAGCGGAAACCCGGGGAGAAAAGTTCCAACGTATGTAACATATGCATTCAACACAATGTACAGATAAAACAAGAGTCATAATAACATTGTACAAAAAACACACTTTACAGTCACAGTTAAATTTATACATTCTAACAAACTTCTAATCTGGCTTAACATATAAAAAGATATTGGGGTTCCATTTAGAAACACAGTATAAATATACTAATATGAATAAATTTTTAGTCAGGCTTGGAGCAGGGACATATCCAGTGAGACTTGAAATACTCCTTGGGAGCTTTTTTGAAATTAGATAGGGTGGTATCTAGGGTAAAGTTAGCAGGAAGTGAGTTCCAATTTTGCTAGCAGAGTTGGCGAACAGGGAGTCACCTGCTGAGTTGTTGGATTTGATGGTTTGCACTACCAGATCTATTAGATGAGAGGAGTGATCTGGATTGGAGTGGTGATAGATGATGTTTTTCAGTGAAGGTGTATTTTCTGGTTGGTTGAGTGCTTTGTGAGCAATAATAAGTTGATTATACTGAATTTGCCTGGGTAGCTGTAGCCATCCGAGATATTTTAGATTTTTACAATGATGCGTTCTGTAGGGGAGACCAGTGGCAAATCTAGCAATGTTATTATAGCAGCTTGTGAGTTTAAGATCAGTTTTTTTTAGGTTGGCAAGTAAAGGGGAAGCATAGTAGAGGGTAGAGAGTAAATGGGAGCGGGCAGTGGCAGTCCTAGCAGGTGGGGTAAGGAATGGCTTTATCCTGTATAGTGAGCCCAGCTTTCTGTTAATGGTTTTGAGACTGCCTTTTCCCACCTAAAAAGCAAATTTCTAACTGATCTGTACTTTAAAAAGTTTATATTGCATTTGCCTTCTGCTTTTTACAGTTTTTGCACTTGTTTTATATCAATTTAAGTTGTTTTTGTATTGTATAACTGTTGTAGGCTACACACTAAAGTGTCCTAGCCTGTTTATAGCATTTACAGTGTTTTCTGTGTGTTTTTCTGCTGTTTCCTGAAAAAAAAAAAAAGTATTCTCTTTTCCCGCCTTTGCTGAACTAGATTAGTCCAGATTTCAGGTTTTGCTGAATTCCGGACTGTGGTATAGTTTCCTGTGTTGCCCATATCCTTACTTGGATAGGAGGAAGCTTCTGTGTTCACCAGTGAGAGTGGAGAGCTGTGAGCAGCCTATCTGTCCATGGAGGAGTGGTCTCAACCTTGAAACTAGTAGCTTATTGGCTGTTTTGGGTCAATTCCTATCTCTTTCAGTTTCCCTGCTTTAAAACCCGCATTTGCGCAGTTTTGCACGATTTTGCGCATAGCGCAGCATTGGTCCGCACCGCTTAAACGGGTTTAAACTATTCCCGGCTCCACAAAGTCTGCTCTTCCCTTTTTCCCTTAGAACTGTTCTAAATCTCAGAGTAAGCACTCTATTTTCATTCTAAAGCCCTGCAGTTGCTCGTATAAGTAATCTTATACGTAAGCACTAATAAACTAAAGCACTACACCCTCTTATACTCTCTTTAAGTACTTGGCTCCCCATTGGCCCTTTTTGATCAGTCAAAAAGTAGTTCCTTATACTATTCTGGTATGTCCAAAAGTCAGTTTCGGGTTTATTCTCCTGTCCAGCTGGTGAATCTGGGAATCTTGAGGCAATGTTACAACTGCCTTATGTACACAGACCACCCTCTCCTCCTCCCAATAAGCTCAAATATATGTGAGAGATGCAACTATATGGCCAAACTGGAGGCTGAGCTCTCTCAACCCAGTACTGGCGCAGTCAGTCAGGAGGAGAAGGTAACCACACACACACCACAAATCCAGTCTCACATAGACCTATCGCAACAGCAAACCAAACACATAAACACACAAAAACATACTCGGAGGCTCTAAATAAAAATCTGCGCAAGCAGCAGAGACCTCCAAAGCAGACATCAAAGCAACCGCTACCCCACAACAATACCCACGTATCACATAGTTCACAAAGTCAGTGTGCCACACAGTCACAGCCCTTACGTCTAAACAACACACCTAATACACTTGTAATAGGTGACTCTGTTGTCAGACACACTGACGTCCCACTCACCAGGCTGAACAAGGAGAAGGTCACTATAAGCTGCCTGTAGGGTGCCAAGATCTGCCACATAACACAAGTACTCAGGTCACTCCAAAGCAAGTACAAATATGGCTCCGTCATTGTCCATGCTGGTGTGAATGACCTGAGATGTACCTCCCTGCACTACATGAAAAGAGACATAGAGGAGCTCTCTGATCATGTAGCCCAGGCCGGTATGACCCTGACCTTGAGTAGCATCTTACCCTCACCAAGAATTATGCCACAGTATAAAGACAAAATGATCAATTTTAACAATTGGCTAAAGTATTAGTGTCATTCAAAGGGGATCCAGTGTCTGTCAGCCTGGGATGACATGCTCGACAAGCCACATTGCTTCGCTAGGGATGGCTTGCACCTGTCACCCCTGGGCTTTCGTATACTGGCTAAGGCTCTTGCCACCCCCATAGTGCCTTTTTTAGGCACTGCTCAAAAGACCAACCCACCTCCATAGACATCACAAGGAAAAAGAAACTAAAGGTAATGCTGCTCAACGCCAGAAGTCTAAACCTCAAGATGCACGCACTGGAAGCTCTCCTCAGTATGGAGAATATCGATATCTGTGCAGTAACAGAAACCTGGTTCAAGGCTCCCGAGAGCACCCCAGCACTACCAGGTTATACCTCATACTATGCTTTTCGGCCCCAAAACTCAGACCGAACCACAAAAGGAGGGGGAGTATCCATATTCATCAAAGATACCCACACCTCCAGGTTAGTGGCACTGCACAAAGCATCGGAGACCATCCATGTGCAACTAACAGTGGGCAAAACTGCCTTTCAGTTTGTAGCCTGCTACAGACCCCCCCCCCCAAACTCAGGAACCCCAGTCGGCTTTCCTGAGAACACTGGAGAATATGAAGGTCTCTCCAAACACCATTATATTGGGTGACTTCAACTACCCAAACATAGACTGGGAGCACTACTCAACCCCAGCACCCTCGCCCCAACGGTTCCTAGAATTTATAAATTCAAATGCTATGGAACAACTGGTCACCACTCCCACAAGAGGGGAAAACATATTGGACCTGATCATCACCAACATGGGGACTCTATGTTCCATACCAGAGGTATACCCCTCATTGGTAAGATCTGACCATAAATTAATCTCACTGGACATCCATATCCCGTCCCCACCGCCAGCCAAGGAAACCACGTTGAAGTACTTCTCAAAAGCAAACGTCACACTTCTCAAAACCGAGGTGGAATCCTTCAAAGCCCCCGGGCCAGTGGAAAATACGGCCCAAACCGCAGAATCCTTTACAAACGCATTCTATGGACACCTACAGGAATGCATGGATCGTGCTATCCCAAATAAAACCAAGACTCACTCCTCCAAAGGCAGGAGACCTGTCTTGTGGACCCCAGCCATAAATAAGCTATACAACAGGAGGAGTAAGCTACTCATGATAGAGCAGAATCCCAAAAAGGGAAGGCATCTCTGATCAGTACTAGCAAGAAACTACGATCCCTCATAAAATCATCTAAGGCCAGCTTCGAAAGAAAAATTGCACAAGACGCTAACGATAATCACAAGGCCTTCTTTAGTTATGTCAGGAACCTGGGTGGCAACTCCCAGATATGCTCTGAGTTAGTGCAAAATGACAAAAAATACACTGAACCCACAGACATTGCCAATATCCTGGCAGACAGGTTCAGTGCGAACTTCTCCCCCCCTCCCCCTCCAAAAGAGCAAATGCCTATCCCAACAGAGTGTAGCCTCCCTGACATCACAGATGCACAGGTGAGAGCTGCCCTCTCAAAAGCAAAAAACACAGCATCAATGGGACCGGACGGTGTCCCGGGCTGCGTCTTGCACCAGCTCCAAGAAGAACTGAACCCTCACATAAAGTCACTGTTCAGTCTCAGCCTTACTACAGGATATGTATCCAAGAAATGGCATACAGCAACCGTGGTTCCACTCCACAAAGGTGGTGCCACAACGGACCCTGGAAACTATCGCCCTATAAGCCTGACTAGCCTGGTCTGCAAAGCTATGGAGCGTATCATCATGGAACTCATAAACAAAGATATTGGGAACCTCCAAACACTGGATCCTACCCAATTCGGCTTTGTTAAGGGCAGATCTTGCCTCTTGAACCTGGTCGACTTCTTTGAAACAGTCACCAAGGCCATAGATGAAGGGAAGGTAGTCCACACAGCCTACATGGACCTCGCAAAAGCCTAAGACACAATACCCCACTCGGGCATCATAAATAAGCTCACCAGCTTAAATATCAACCCCTATGTCACAAGATGGGTTGCAAACTGGCTCAGGGATAGAACCCACATGGTCAGAATTGCAGGTGCCATGTCAGACTCTAAACCAGTTACAAGTGGCATCCCACAAGGCTCAGTCTTGGGACCTCTCTTGTTCTGTATATATTTCTCTGAGGTACAGGCTAACATGGGAGGACTATGGCTGACCAAGTTCACAGATGACTGCAAACTGGGTGCCATAATCGACTCGCTGACTGACACAAGCATCCTCCAAAAGGGTCTCACAGAGACGGATAACCGGTGCCAGAGCCATGGCCTAAAGCTAAATGCCAAAAAGTGCATAGTCATCCCCTTTGGGAAAAACAAAGTGCCCACAAATTACCACATAGGTGGTAATCCATTAAGTACGGAAGAAGTAATTAGGGATTTGGGGACCCAAGTAGATAGCAATCTCTCCTTTGACAATCACGTTGCCAGAGTGGTTAGAAAGACCTTCTATATAGCCTACCTTATCATGAAAGGGTTCACATCTAGATCAAGAGAGGTCATTGTGCCCCTCTACTCATCACTCATCAGGCCCATAATTGAATACAATGCCCCATTTGGGATGTACCTTACCCGACACCTGCAGCAACTGGAAAGACCCCAAAAGTACCTCACCAAGAGGATCAAGGGACTCAAACAGATGCCCTACGCAGTTAGGCTAAAGAAATTCCAGCTCTACTCAGTTGCTTACCTCCTACTCTGAGGCGATCTGTGCCTGACGTATAAAGCCATGTCCATCCCAGAATTAATGGACATGCTCCACCTCAGGAAATCCAAATCCCTTAGAGCTACATGCTCCAGGGACTTAAACCTCAGCAAAGAAATAAATAGGACATGCTGGAGGGACAGATTCATATCCCAGAGGCTCCCCTCACTCTGGAACAAAATCCCAATCCATGTTAGGCAGAGCCCCTCAATGACCCTCTTCAAGAGAAATAGTATAGGGTACAGTATTTTTCAGGCCTATTTTTAATAGTAACTCTCAAGCAATCAGAAACTACAGTTATCCGGCATCTACCAAGCCCCATGGGTGCCGATTAACTGAGAGTTTACTTACTCTATGAGTTTCATTTTTTATCGCTACTAAAATTTACATTTTTGGTGCACTCATTTATCTGAGAAGACTTTCATTTCATTGTATAGCAAAATTTTTACTTTTTTTGAACTCGTGAATATTGGTGTATACCATATTGTATGCATAGTTACTAATGGTTTAATTTTACTTAAGTATGTTCTTTGAGTTTAAACTATAGTGAAGGGTTGGCTGAGTTTTGGAGTGATTTGTTGTCTATTAAATATTGCAGGTATGTCCCTCAAAGAAGGGACTGCAGCGGATCATTATTAGTAAAGTTGGTAAAAGTAGAGAGGCCTTATAGCGTGAGTAAAATACTGTTTGTTGGAAGATGTGATAATAAATGGATAAGACTTTAATTAACCGAATCATACAATTCTAACACGTTAGGTCATTTATTTTTGCCATGGGTATGTTGATCATGTATTATGATTTTCTGTATACAAGACAGCTTCAAAAATCACATGTAATGTGGGGGATTCAGGAAATTGTGTGAAGGGGTAAATCAAGCATAACAGCTGGGACATTACTCTATGACATCCTAAATCTGGTCTGAATGGGAGAGAATGTGGCATTAGTTTGTGGAGTGTTAACTCCATCAAGAGGAAAATAATTTTCGCTTTAATAAGGAAGTATAAGGTTGGAATTGTAGCTTTATAGGAGACTCATTTTAGTAGAGTATCTTAAACTGCAAAATGGGCAACATTCAATGAGGATCTTGGCCAGTTACTGATGTACGCGAATGAGGTGAACATTAGATATATTCTGAGAATATTTACCTTGCAGATTGAGGAGATCATGGGAGATTTTTAGAAATGTATGGTTGTTGAAATGAGTACATTGCTGTGATTTCTTTGTAAGTAAAGATAGACCAGAAGGAAGTAATGTGTGTCATGATGAAGTGTATGACATTCTTTTAGGGCTGTTCATTACTAATAGGGATCTGGAATTTAATTTTGAGAAGACTGGATGTTGATAGTGGGCCCAGGTTCAATGTATCATTTTTTTCAAAAACATTTAAACACTTTTAACTGTGAAGTGATAAATTGCACAACCAGAGGAGGAGGAGGAGGAGAAATTAGACTTCACTTTCTAGTCACCTAGATGTGACACCAGACCAGTCTGGATAGGATTTGTACTACAGAAGTGCATGCACAAATGATTAAGAGACATTGCGTAGAGCTCTTGTTATGGTTTGATCATGCCTCCAAGTGAATATAACCATTCTAAGTCATGTACACTGGCATTGGCATTTGTCTTTATATATTTTTTTCATTATCTTTATTAACCTCACACATTAAATAGTGACAGCAGTACACACTCAGTTATCAAAGGGAAAAAAAAAACATTACAGTGATTTTTTTTCTTTTGTACACATTATATTAATATGATTTCTGTCTTAATTATTCAGTTTAACGTTACATAAATTGCTCAAGTACTCCTTGAAGTATCACTCCTCCTGAATATTATTCTGTGCATATTGTTCCTACAAAGGGAAGCAGTAAACTTGTTAGGAATAATGGTAGTACTTTTTTGTCCTTTACAACATTTAGCAATAGCGATTGATATACTGCGGTGGTGGTGCTGTGGTAGCATTGTCGCCTCACAGCAAGACGTTGTCCCGTTCGATTCTCAACTAAAGCGTCTTCTGTGTGAAGACATGCGTGAATGGGTGTACCTTCGTTGAAGTTTTGTACGTCAGGGCTGGCAACTCGGTACGTAAAATCTGCTGCCAATCATTAGCTGACCGGAGTTCCGCTGTGGCGACCCATAACCGGGAAAAGCCGAAAGATACAACAACATTTAGCGATTGTGTTACAGTTAGTTTTGCTTTGGATTTGCATTTTCTAGTAATTGCTCTTTTCGGCAGCTAACATTAAACTTAGTAAGGTCTTACTGTGTCAGCTAAGCAATTCAATTTCTGTTTCTCACCTCCAAAGAATATTTTCCTTAGTTAAAATTATTTGCTCCTTCTGACATTTATTTCCTTTAGGAAATTTCTAAAATCAATTAGCGTGTTAAAATCCCAAAAAACATGTTGCCAGCTACTACTCCTATCTTTCCCATCACACTTCTAGCAATTGTCTGCCTGCGGAAAAATCCTCTGACATCTACTTGGGATATAAAAATGCCTATAGAAACAATCCCATGCAAAAATGCTAAATTTGCTAGATTTTATTGTGCACTTGGGAGCCATACAATTATCCTCCCATTGTCTCTTTTTATATTGCCTTCCCTTTATCATTTCTGTCTTTTCTAACCTCTTCTGATTGATTCTTATGTTTGTCATGTGTTATTTTATATGCCCTTCTAGTTCTCTCCCTCTTTATACCACAGCCTTCGCTTTAAACTCACCCAGAGCTGATCTTTCATTTAACATTCCCCTAACCCTTTCTCTATACATGTACTTATCAGTACGTAGAAAACAGTCTCCAACCCACAGTCTGAATCCTTTCTTGGCTTAATCACACACTGACTATTCCCTTCCTTTTTATTTGCTCCCAGTACTTTGGTTTCTTTGCTAACTTTCACCAATAAATTCCGGCTCCCTCTTGCCTATTTTATGTGGCCCTAGTCACCCCTCTTGGTAAAAATCTGATCTGAAGTAGTTTACTTCATTTGATCTTCAACCTGTTGGTACCGGATCCATTTATTTATTTTACATTCGTTGACCAGGTAGTCTAATTGGATGTATGTCCGTTTTCAGTAGAGGCCCGAGGAGAAAAGCTCCGAGAAAGAAACAGTTAATACAAAATGCAGAAAGATACCTAAACCACCGCAATACTATTAGATAATTATACAATCATGTACAATTGATTTTAAGCAGCAGTAAGCAAAGTAGGGTAACACTATGATGTTAGATTACTATACATTCAAAAACAATTGGATAACTATACATTCATGTACAACTTATTTCAGCAGCAATAAGCAGGATAGGGTAACATTCTGAAGATTATTATTTCAGTCATTTGGTGCAGCATTTATCATAGATAAGTATAAGCATTAGTTAGTTATTATGCTGTGTAAGAAAATTGACACAGTAATGAAGGGTATGAAGAGAGCAAAGTATTTAGAATTTTAGAAGAGAGAGCCATAGAAAGGTAGTAGAAGAACTGGTGTCGAAAAAGCTAAAGGGAAGGGAAGATAGTATCAGTCAGGCTTGGTGCATGGGCAAAGCCATTTGGATTTTAAGAACATTTTTAATTGGGTCCTGAAAAGGTGGGTGGATGTGATTGAAGTTAGTTCAGTTGGGAGTTTGTTCCATGTTTTACCAACAGTTAGAAAACAGACTGTCCCCTGATTTTTTAATTAGATTTTGAGGTGGCTACTTGTAATCTATTAGCGGAACGAATTGTTGGAAGGTTTTGATAAGGATCGAGGAGGTTACTGAGTATAGGGGTATTAGTGGGATGGTGTAAGATTTTGTGGATAAAGGTGAGTTGCTGGTAGAGTAGTTGATTTTGTATTTCCAGCCGTCCTAGTAGTTTCAGATTTTGACAGTGGTGGGTTCTGAATGGGGTACCTGTGGCAAATCTGGCTATGTTGTTGTAAGAAGTAGCCAGTTTATTTAAATTGCTTTTGGTTAAGTTTGTATATATGGGAGAGGCATAAAGGAGGATTGACATCAGGTGAGTTTGAGCAATAGTAATCTTGGTGGAGGCTGTGAGAAATGGTTTGATTTTATACAGGAAACCAAGTTTTCTATTTACAGATTTAATAGTTAGGTTATTATGTGTGTCAAAGTTGAGGTTATTATCTAAAGTTACACCTAGGAGTTTAGTGGAAGTGTCTGGAGTGATGACTGTACCATTATTAGAGGTAAGTAAGAGATTGAGTGGAGGGGTCTTATGTGTAGGTGTAAACACTAGTAGTTTTGTTTTTTTTTTGGGTTCAAGAGGAGACACCATTGGTGGAACCATGTTTCCACTAAGGTGAATACAGTTTGTGTCCTGTTTTGGAGTTCATTTGGACAGGAAGCATGACAGATAAGAGTTAAATCGTCAACATATTGGATGCAGGTGGTTTGGGGCAGGGAGGTTTTTAGATCATTAATGAAAATGCTAAAGAGGAGTGGACCCAAAATAGATCCTTGTGGGACTCCAAGAGTGATTGGGAGCTGGGAGGATAAGTTGTTCTCCCAGCGCACTGCTTGTTGTCTATTTTCAAGGTATGATCTTTCTCTTTGTTGTGTTATAGACTTACAGTTTTCTGTGAGAGAACTTGCCATATCGGATTCGAGCCAGCAAGTTCACTAGCATCTGCTCTGAGCTCCAGGCTCCTCCCCTTACCCATAATGCACCTCCACTACCTTCCAATCCCCAGATCCCATTTGCCGCGGCTTGCCAGAAGCATCATGATCCTGAGCTCTGAGTCTGTGATTTGGGTAGTTGGATAATTTAGCAGGTTTTGAAAGTTTATTGAGTGTTAGTTGTTAGTGTAGGTTCCTGCTCTTCCTCCCCTCGCTGGTACATTGTGTTTTAGGGTTTTTGTGTAGTTTTTAGTGGTAGTGTGTTATTGCCCCCCCCCCCCCCCTCAGCATTCTGTGTGCCTTTGAGAGTGTGGTGAGTGGGTCTGATTAGGAAATAGTTTTTTCCTTTTTTCTTTCTCTTTGCTGTGTGATAGACTTACAGTTTTCTGTGAGAGACATGGCTGATCCCAAGCCGGTCTTTAAGAGGTGCACTGAGTGTGGCCACAAATTGTCACCCGCCGATTGCCATACTCTTTGCATTGTGTTTGGGTATAGCCCATTTGAGCACTGATTGTACCATTTACATGAGTTTTAATCCATACGCTATCAAGGATAGACTAGCTAAGTTGGTCTTGAAAGGCCTTCTACCTACTACGGAGGCGGCCGCCTCTCCTTCCTCTCTTGTCCTTCCTTCTCCTCCCTCCCAGGCTGGGACTCACCCTCCCATTTCTAAGCCTGCGGAAGTGGAGCACAGAAAAGGCAGAGAGAAGGAGAGAAAGCACAGGTCTGAAAAACGTAAGATGTCCCCGGACCTTTCTACTACAGAAAATCTCGCCAAGAGTCAGTCTAGGCTCCGTGATTCCCCTTGGCTGCGATCTCCCAGATTTTCCCCGGAACCAGAGGAAACACGACCACCATCTAGGGCCTCAGTTCCTTGATCCACCAGGTCGGAGTCCATGTCCTCGTCGCAGTCCACCCAAAGCCTTTCCGAAGTCGACATGGATAAAATGATGAGTTTCATTCCAGATGGAGTCTTGCCAGCCCCCTCTCCCTCTGGAGGTGGGAGCTCAGTTCCTTTCTTCACTCCAATTTCTCCTTCTCCGATCCCACCACTGGGTTCAGAGTACTTGGATCCGAGGATGGCCTTAGTCAGGGGGTCAGCGCCAAGACTACCTGTCTCCTCAACGCTGGCAGCTGCCTGGAGCATGTCAGATCTGGCCAGTTTGGATCCGAGTGCCTCTTGGAGCCGGTGCCTGGGTGTCAGATCCGAAGGAGTGGAACTTTTTCCATCGCCTCTGGCGTTGTCGGTTCAAGGTCTCCCCCCTTGGAGCTTCATCCCCTTCGGGCCCAGGTCCGATTCTCGTGTCATATCCGGGAAGAGCCGTTTCCTTATTGGTGGCCCAGGAGGCACGTTCTCCCTTGGCGTTCGACATGGTAGAAAGGGTTCTCTCCACTGGATCGAGACCCTTGACTATTTCCTCGGACACTGCCTTGACTCTCTTGGCTTTGTCTACAAATCTCATAATTTTACCAGAGGGATAGCCCGTGCTCGAGGTGCCCTAGGCGGTTCCCCCCTGAGGAACAAGTGGCTTGCGAGTTCCCTCAGAGAGCCACACTGGACATGTGCCTCGCAAGCATATGTGTAAGAGGAGGCACTTGGACTCCACCAAGTCCCTCACCAAGGACATGGATTTGAATGATGGGGAAGCGTCTCCCAGATCACCTCCCAAGGATGTCTCTTTTGGAGACAACATGGATATCCTACGCCAGCAGGGAGGTTGGTCTGCCCCCAAACCTTCCTCTGACGAGTCCGTGTTCCTGGAGGCTTTTGGCATGGTCCCATCTACTTCCTGGGTGTCCCCTCCCGCAGATCCTCAGGTGGACCTGGTCACCTCGCAGGCCTGGAAGCAGCCGGACACTGTGGACCCAATCCCAAAATGACGAGACAAAATTTTGGGCCCCCTTCCGACAGACCAGCATGGAACAAAAGGTCAGCTGTAGATGCTATGGTGGTAGCAGCAGCCACCAAAAAGGAACTAGCCCAGGAGAGTTCCTCGGTTCATCCCCCTGACTGAGAGTCTAGGATGATGGACTGCTTAGGGAAGTGGGTTTATGTGTCAGTGACCTTTTCCATCAGGGTGCTGAACTACCTGGCCCACATTACTAGACTACAGTGGACCTGGTAAAGGAACTGGCTGAGTCTCCCCATAAGTCCATCTCGCAGGAGGACAGAGACACATTCTCCGTGAGGATGGCCACTTTAAGAGCAGTTTCCAACACGTCCATGTGACTCCTTTCACATGCTACTGAAGGAGCGGCTAGGGCAGCTGTGTCCGGCGTGTCCATGAGGCACAACGCCTGCCTCAGATTGTCAGTTCTCGAACCTTTCAACACGTCTTTTGCCAACGCCCCTTATGAAAATTCTACCCTTTTTGGTAAGACTGTCAAAAGACACCTTGGTCCAGAGTGAGAAAGACAGGAAGACACTGTCTGCCATCGGTATCTGCTTCTCGAACCCTCAAAGATCTTTTCCTGGAATCAGCAAGGGCAAAAGAAGATGTGGTTCCGGAAGTCTCAGTATTCCCAGGACACTCAGGGCTCTTCTTCCCTTAGAGGCAGAGGGGGTCCGAAGAATTTTGGTTCTCGAGAACCATTCTCAGACAGGCCCGCACAGCAACCCTGAGGGGTTGCCTGACTGCTCTATGCTGGAGGCAGTCGGGGGTCGATTGTCGTTGCACCTGGCGTCATGGGAGTCCATAACAGCAGACCGCTGGGTGCTTCAGATTATATCCAGAGGATACTCAATTCCTGTTTGTGGTTCCTACCAAACCTCTCAAACACCTCCTGGACATACCACCAATGCAAAAGGAGGCGGCAGCACTGGAAATTTCCAAGCTGCTAGAAAAACAAGCCATCAGACCCGTCCCCCCAGATCAGTCCGGATCGGGCATCTACTCCAGGTTCTTTTTGGTGCCAAAAAATATGGGGGACTTAAGGCCCATTCTGGACCTATCTACCCTGAACCTGCCAGTAGCCAAAGAAAAGTTCTGGATGGTCACATTACAGTCCATCATGCTGTACCTGCAAGAGAGCGACTGGATGTGCTCATTAGACCTCCAGGATGCCTACTATCACATAAAGATGCACAGAAGCTCCAGGAGGTTCCTCTGCTTCCGGCTAGGAGTCTATCATTACCAATTTCGAGCCCTACCCATTGGTCTCACCACAGCCCCCAGGGTGTTCACCAAAGTGAGGACAATAGTAGCAGCTCACTTGAGGCTTCAGGTCTACCCATACCTGGACGATTGGCTCCTCACTGTTCCCACCAAGCGTCACCTTTGTCAAACCACGGATTATTTCCTAAAGCTTGCACTTCACTTGGGGATTACAGTCAGTGCATCCAAATCTCTTCTGAATCCTGTCCAGGTGATAGACTACATTGGGGCATGGATAGACACACTACAGTCCAAAATCTTCCTGACCACAGAGAGAGTTTGAAACCTGAGGATGCACGTTTCCCTCATCTACCATTCTTACCTTCCCTCGGCAGAATCGGTTTTGAGGGCCCTAGGTTCTATGGCAGCGACCATAATGCTTCTTCCGTGCACCCGATTACACATGCAAGTACTACAGTGGACTCTAGCGGTGCAATGGTCCCTGTTGGATCTTCCATTATCGTATCTAATACACCTCAGCCGAGTCCGCAGGTCGTCCCTTCTTTGGTGGATGTACTCTCTAGAAATCCTGGAGGGACGATCTTTTGTTTCAGCCCCTGTCCAAGCCACAGTGACCACGGATGCCTCCCAACTTGGGTGGAGGGGGACATTGTTTGGGCAGGACAGTCCAAGGCTTTTGGTCCCTGTTTGAGACCAGTTTGCATATAAACGTTATGGAGATGAGGGCTCTCCTTTTGGCGTTGCAGGTCCTTCGTGCCTTTCTTCCTCTGGGAACCATTGCAGTTCAGTCAGACAACATGTCGGTGGTCTGGTATGTCAACAAACAGGGAGGGACCAGATCTTACCCCCTTTGTCGCGAGGCCATGAGAGTTTGGGAATAGTGATCTCCACTGGTCGCTTTCTGATGGCAACGCACATTCCGGGATGGTCCAACATCCTAGCAGACAGGTTAAGTCAGACTATTCTGATGCCTTACAAGTGGTCACTGAATCCTTTAATAGCGGAGCAGATCTTTCAGGAGTGGGGTCAACCTTGCTGCGATCTCTTCGCATCTCCTTCCAATGCGAAGTGCAGTGAGTTCTTTGCTCTGAACCCCTAGCCTAGCCGGGGGAGTCCCCCAGAGATGCTCTAGTGCATGCTTGGCCTCCCGGTCATCTGTATGCTTACTCTCCAGTACCACTTATTCTGAGGTTTCTACAGAAAGCTTGTCGACTGGGGAGTCTCGTTGCCTCATTTGGCCTTGCCAGGTATGGTTTCCCTTCCTTTGGTCTCATCTGGCTCCAACTTGGATCTTAGATCCCATTCAGGATCTTATTTCACACCCCGTGGGGGTTCCTCATCCAAACCTAGACAGTTTGAAGCTCACGGCTTGACTGCTCCAGTTCCCCTAATTGCTAGAACTCCTGGATTATCCTCTTCAGTCAGGTCTATTCTGGTGGCACCTCATAAGTCTTCCACCAGGAAGGCTTACGGTAGCAAAGGGAAACATTTTTCCTTTTGGGCTTCTCAAAGGAGTTTAGACCCTTTCACGGCTCCTGTTCCTGCTATTCTCGATTTTCTAGCAAATATTTTTCAATAAGGAGCAAGCTCTTCTACTATCAAAGTTCAACTAGCTGTTATCTCTCATTTTCATGTGGGCGATAATTCTGCTTCTCAGTCCTCTTCCAGACTGTGTAAAGCCTTTATTAAAGGTACTTTTCTGTTATGCCCTCTATTCAAGGATCCTTTTCCCCCATGGGACCTTACTATGGTTCTTTAAGCTTTGGTCGCTCCGCCATTTGAACCTGCAGCAACTATGGATCTTAAGTTTTTGTCTTGGAAAACAGCGTTTCTAGTGGCTATCACCTCTGCTAAAAGGGTTTTGGAGCTGCAAGCATTGTCTATTAAAGTTCCATACATAATTTTCCATAAGGACAGGGTTTCTCTTCGTACCAGTCTGTCCTTTCTTCCCAAGGTAGCATCACAAGTTAACATCAATCAGACCATTAACTTACCTGTTTTCTTTCCAAATTTTGCTAACAAAATGGAATACAGACTCCACTTGTTGGATATTCATAGACAGTTATGACTTTATTTACACAGACTAAAACCTTTCGTAAATCTGATCAATTGCTTGTGTCCTTCTCTAAACCCTTTTTGGGTAAACCTCTCTGTAAGGTTACTAACACTAGGTGAAGGAGGGTGGCCTAATGGTTAAGGTGTTTGCCTTACAAACACAAGGTGCAGGGTTCAAGTCTCACAAGGGGTAATTGGCTAGGCTTAAAATGCCTCGCAAGGGCAGTTAGCTTAGTACTAATCTATGAATCTATGAATCTATTTCCTTGTGCATCTGTCAGGTCTGTAAGGATAAAGGTTTGTCTCCGACGAGTCAGGTGAAAGCTCATTCGACCAGGTCAGTGTCTACTTCTGTGGCTTTTTGGTCGAGAGTCTCATTGGATGATATTTGTTCTGCAGCTACTTGGTCCTCATCTCATACCTTTATTTCTTACTATAAATTGGATTTGATTTCTAGAAGGAGAGCATCCTTTGGTTCTGCGTTGCTCCGGAATATCCTTCCTTGAGGGCCGTCCAGGAATTTAGTAGCTGGGGACTCTGTCCCACAGGTTGAAGATCAAATGAAGTAAACTACTTCAGATAAAGAAGTTATGTACTCATCATAACGTTCCATCTGAGTAGTTTTACTTCATTTGTCTTCAACCGTCCCTCCCTCATTCCCCCTGGCCTTACCATATGGACAGCCTGTTTGGCTGAAGTTTTAGGTGCGTAAGGTGTTTTTGCAGGTTGGGTTCTCAGTATAAGTGGCAGCAAACTTGATCTGGGGGTTGGAAGGTAGTGGAGGTGTATTATGGGTAAGGGGATGAGCTTGGAGCTTGAAGCAGATGCTAGTGAACTTGCCAGCTCTGATCTGATACGCATCCGGTACCCACAGGTTGAAGACAAATGAAGTAGAACTACTCAGATGGAACGTTATGGGTGAGTACATAACTTATTTTTTCTAAGTTCATACGTTAGCTTAGTTCTCACAGTATTTTACCATACTTTTTACATTTTGTATTATGTATGGTTGTTACTATTCTCCTTAGGTGCCTGCATCCAAAATATATTATTTCCTTATTTTGTGACCCCTATCCCCAAAATCCAGCTGGCATACCAAAGCCAAAACTTTCCTGATGCACTATACCATCTGGTGTATGACCTCAGTCTGCAGGCATAGGGGTACATAAGCAGACATATTGAGCACAAGATCCTCAGACTATATTGCCTCCAGTCCAAATGCAGGATTTTTGCTTCTGTCGGTCTATACGCCACATTATTGTTGCTACTACCATTGCATAGACTTATTCAGGTAAGTACCCCATTGAGCAACCTTTCTTTTTCTTTTTTTTTTTTTTATACAAAAAGTTGGATATGATGTTGTTAATCTTCATTCATTTCTTACTGATGGGTGTCTGTTCCATCCTCGGAATGGAATTGGCCATTATAACAAGCTTGTGTCAGCCAAAAAACTATTGAGCTAAGCTTTTAGTGCCCCTCTCTACCTCAGATCTTGTTTGCCATATACTGAATCAAGACATGCCAGTCCAGCTCTCAGCTAAGTCATTCAAAATTTTTGAAATTTGTCTCTTGTTAAACCTTCCTCCTTGTTTTTTTTTTTTCACGACTGAGCCGATACCAAAAATGTCAAAATTGGCACCAACATTCTCTGCACTGGCACCACAAGCCCCCTCCACGGTGCCATCTTCGGTTCCAGCACCTCAACAGCCGACTATGGTACCGTCCTTGGCACCTCTTCCTCAGACTTCTGACTACAACACTGATTGTGACAATACCAACTTCCCTTTCAGCACCAAAAATATTCATTCCAACACCGGTCACTTCCCTCCTTGTTATACATCATGCTGGTCCTTCGACTTCAGTGCTGAAAGGTGAAATAACCCCTCGGAGCCAATATTCCCCTTTGGTGGATCCATTTTTTGGCCAACAAATATGGCCCTTTTCTAGAGCGTCCTGACTCCGTCAGAGATATCCACCCGCTCCTCCAGGAGCCTTTTGAAACTGGATGTAGTGAGACTTGTGGATCAACTCCTGGCAACCAGAGGATTTGCAACGTGTCCACCAAATCCTCCTTGCCACCTGGAGCTGAGGATTTTTCTCCACGGACTCCCACATACCTTCCTCCTTTGTCTCTGGAGGCATCAGAGCTTCTGACACCAACTCCCTTTACAGCTTTTTCAGCTCCATTGATAGACCTCACCATGGCAATGTACCCTTTGACAATCAACTCACCTGGAGCCGGGCCATCCTCGGGATTGACACTGGTCCATTGGCACCAGGATCCCTAGTGCGGCACCTGCTTTTTCCATGGTGCTGTCAACTACAATTACAGTCGCTTTGGCGGAGCCAGATTTTTTCATGGCTCCTTCCCAGGGAGTGGGTTCATCAGAGCAGGGTGTGACCCCCGGTCCTGAGGTTGTCTTTCTCAGTTCCGGGCTCCCACCCCTCTTTGGGCAGACCTGCTTTCCAGGTGATGTTGAGGGTACTTGCCTCTGCAGGCTCCCAGCTGGTTCCTTCAGCACCGGAAACCCACATATACCTTGCCTCTGAGCCACAGTTGATGCAGCCCATTACTCAAGGACACCGGGCACAGGAACCTGAAGACATCCTTCCACAAGGTACCCACTCTGCAGTCCTCCACAGATGTTCCCACCGAGGAGGTACCTTGCAAGAGATCATGCAAGAGGAAGTACATGGATTCCCCTGAGCAATCCCTTACTGAAGATACAGTCTACAATGAAGGGGAAGTGTCCCCACAGTCACCCCCTGAGGATGTCTCCTTTGAAGACATATTGGAGATCCTGAAGCAGCGGGGGGACTGGAAGTCCACCACCCCTTCCTCGCAGGAGTCTGTATTCTTGCAGGCTTTCCATGCCCGGCCCTCTACTTCCTGGGTGACTTCACCTGCAGATGATCTGGTTAAGCTCATAGTGCAGTGCACCTGGTAGAGCCCTAATACCATTGAACCTATCCCCCTGAGACCAGACAAAATTCTTTCTCCTCCAGAAGACAGTCCACACTGGTCTAAGGGTGTGTCAATAAATGCTATGGTTGTGGCAGTGGCCACTAAGAAAGAGCTCGCCGAGGAGAGCTGTACTGTCCATCCCCCTAACAGAGAGTCCCGGGCGATAGAGAGTCTAGGGAAGTGGGTATACAGTTCCAGCAACCTTTGCCATCCAGTCCCTGAACTATCTGGCACACTTTACCCGGCTTCAGAGAGACCTAATATCAGAACTCTCAGACACCCTTGGAGGAGCAGTTTCTGATGAGGTATGTGACAAAGTTGCCTCACAGCTTGCCACTCTGGAATCTGTTTTTAACTCCTCCATGTGGTTAATTTCTCATTCTACTGAAGGGATGGCTAGAGCAACAGGTGCAGTCATTGTCACGAGACGTTATGCCTGAATGCGTTTATGTGATTTTGTGGATTCTTTTAAGTCTTCCTTCCTGAATGCCCCCATAGAGGCCTCTTCTGTTTTTGGCCCTAAGGTAAAAGACACTTTAGCCAGGTGTGAGAAAGACAGTAAGATATTGTCTGCTGTAGGTGTATGTCCCCCCCCCCCCCCAACGACCCTATTCTAGAAATCAGAGGAGTGGAAAGATGTGGTACAAGAAATCCCAGGGTCCTTTCCACGACACATGATGTGAGTTTTCCCCCCCTGGGCAGAGGGGGGAACTCAACTGGAAGATGCCCCTTCAGAGGCAGAAGGGGGTCCATGTAATCAGGGATCCAGAGATTCTGTCTCTGGACTACCCTATCAGCTCTCCTGAAGAACTGCCGGATTGCTTACCTTTGGAAGCAGTCAGGGGATGATTTTCTCTGCACCACCTTGCCTGACAAACGATAACCACAGATCTTTTGGTGCAGACAAATAAAGCCAGAGGTTACCACATCCCTTTCAACCTTTACCCAAGACCGTTAAGGTATATTCCCAACGTTCCACCCAGTCACAGGGAGGTAGCAGCTCAAGAAATCCAAAAACTGCTTCAAAAAAGGGCCGTCCAAACAGTCCCACCAGACCACATAGGATCCGGTTTCTACACTAGGCTGTTTTTAGTGCCAAAAAAGACAGGGGACTGGAGGTCAGTTCTGGACCTCAACGCATCCTAAACAAATTTGTCAAATGGACAAAATTCCGGATGGTCACAGTTCAGGCTATGCTTCCTTTTCTGGAGAAAGACGATTGGATGTGCTCAGTAGATCTTCAGGATATGTATTACCACATAAAACTTGACAAACACTACAGAAGATTCCTCTGCTTCCGGCTGGGAGCTGATCACTATCAATTCCGAGCACTGCCCTTTGGACTCTACAGCCCTTAGAGTGTTCACCAAATGCATAGCAGTGGTAACAGCTCACTTGAGACTGCACAAAGTCCGTGTGTTTCCATATTTAGACGATTGGCTCCTCATCGCCCCAACCAAGCATCTTCTGGTTTCAGCCACTCATTACACTCTACAACTAATGGAACTCTTAGGAATAATAGTAAACAAAGACAAATGCAATTTGACTCCTTCTCAACGACTGGAGTTCCTAGGAGCAAATTTCGATGCTCAATCTTACCTAGTCTCCCTCCCACTTCACAGGCTGGAAAGACTCCTATCTCAACTCCAGGTGATACTCTGACAGGACAAAGCTCCGGCTCGAGCAGTCCTCTAGCATCTGGGGTCAATGAAAGCATCGATAACAATTGCTCCACTGACAAGACTACACATGAGACTACTACAGTGGCTTTTACTAACGTAGTGGTCCTCTCTGACTCATCTTGTGTCCTTCCAAGTCAGAATAATGAATCGATGCAAACAAGATTTAATTTGTTGGATGAAGCCAGAAGAGAAGAGCACCTGTAGAGTCGCCTTTTCTCCCCCTCTCATCCCAAAGCCATAGTGACCACGGATGTCTCCCTGATGGGGTGGGGGCCATTTCCAGGGAAGGACAGTCCAAGGCACTGGGTCACCCTTGGAAGCCAACCTGCATATCAGTGTTCTAGAACTGAGGGCAGTCCTTCTAGAGTTGCAAGCATTTCAAACTGTTCTTCCTTCAGAAACGATTGCCATCCAGTCCGACAACAAGTCAGTAGTCTGGTACACCAGCAAACAAGTGAGGAACTAAGTTCTATCCGTTGTGTTGAGAGGCCATGAGAATTTGGCAATGGGCGATAGCTTCCAACTGCTTTCTGATAGCAATGCACATTCCTGGGGATTGTAACGTAATTGCAGACAAGTTGAGCAGGTGCATTCTTCTGCCTCATGAGTGGTCCCTCAATCCTGTCATAGCAGCAGAGATTTTCAGTCACTGGGGCCAGCCTTGCTGCGATCTGTTTGAGTCCCCCGCAAATCACAAATGCAACAGCTACTTTGCCCTAATTCCCCCACAGGGGAGTCCCCAAGGGATGCTCTGTGCACGATTGGCCCACAGGACTTCTTTATGCTTACCCCCCCTTCCTCTGATCCCACACTTTTTAAAGAAGGCTCCTCGGTTGAAATAGAGTAATCCTCATTGCACCCTACTGGCCCAGACAAATTTGGTTTCCTTTTTTTGGCCTCACCTAGTACATCAATCATGGATTCTGGATCCATCTCTGGAATTGCTTTCGTACCCACAGGGGTTGATATATCCGAACATATCGAGCCTAAAGCTGACAGCTCGTTTTTTCCACTTCCAGTAATTGCCAGGCAAAGCAGTCTTACCCCCCTGTCCACCACATTCTTCTGGCTTCCCATAAACGATCCACCAGGAAGCTTTATCTAAGCAAGTGGAAAAGATTCATAATTTGGTCTTGTGAAAAGGGAGTAAACCCTTTTTCAGCCCTGCTTTCTGTAGTGCTAGATTACTTATTTAACCTCCTTCATTCAGGACCTGGTGCTTCAACTATTACAGTACACTTGGCGGCAATCTCCAATTTCCATAATGGTTTCAAAGACTCTTCCTTGATTTCACACCGCATTTGTAAAACTTTTTTGAAAGGAGTTACACACATTAGGCCCCCGTTCAAACTGCCGATCGATCTCTGGATATGACATTTGTTCTACAATCCTTGACTTGTCCCCCCTTTGAATCTGCTGCTAATTGCGACCTGAAATTCTTATCCTGGAAAACCTTGTTTTTGGTGGCCATTACCTTAGCAAGATGAATTTCTGAGTTGCAAGCTTTGTGCATAAAACGTCCTTACATAGTGTTCCATAAGGACAGAGTATCACTCTGGACTAACCCCTCCTTTTTATCCAAAGTTATTTGAGACTTGACTGTTACTCAAACCATATGATAAATCTGCCAGTT
This sequence comes from Protopterus annectens, assembly GCF_019279795.1. Classification (NCBI taxonomy): domain Eukaryota; kingdom Metazoa; phylum Chordata; order Ceratodontiformes; family Protopteridae; genus Protopterus; species Protopterus annectens. The sequence continues at coordinate 1,436,195,395 of NC_056741.1, forward strand.
TTCTTTCCAAATTTGTCTAACAAAGGAGAATATTCACTGCATTTGCTTGACATGCATAGACAGTTACATTTTTATCTCGACAGAACTAAGTCATTATGAAAATCTGACCAGTTATTTGTATCATTCTGAGGACCAAGATTGGGGATACCTGTTTCCAAAGTTACTTTATCTAAATGGATGAGAGATTGTATTTGCTTTATTTATCAACAGAACAAAGCTTCCCCACCATCTAAAGTCAAAGTGCATTCAACCAGATCAATCGCAACATCTGTTGCTTTCCATGCAAGAGTTTCTATGGATGACATTTGTGTGGCAGCAACATGGTCTACCCCTCATACCTTTTATCACTCATTACAAATTGGATATGGTCTCCAGGGGGAGAGCTTCCTTGCTTCAGTGGTACCCAGGAATATTTTTCAATAGGGCATCCCAGGAAACAAAGTAGCTAAGGACTCTGTCCCATTAGTAAGGAAGGAATGAAGATGAACATCATCAGGTAAAGAAGTTATGTTCTTAACATAACATTCCATCTGTTTTTTTGATCTTCTTTCATTACAACCCAACTGCCACCCCCCTTCGTAAGACTCCTGGAGGTTCGGATAGGGTCTTAGCATATGGCAGGAAAGTTGCTCAGATAAAGCGTCTGCCTTCTTTCTTTCTTTCTTCCTTATGGACAAACTCGATCTGAGGTAATGTAGAGAGTGGCACTATGGGTAAAAGCTTAGCTCAAGAGTTTTTTTGGCTGGCACAAGCTTGTTATAATGACCAATTTGGTTCCGAGGATGGAACCGACACCCATCAGTAATGAATGAATGAAGATCAACAACACAGATAGAATGTTATGGTAAGACCATAACTTCTTTTTCACGTCAGCTAAGAGGGGGAACTGGGACTGTGGCAGAATCGGTTTACTATCAAATGACTGAAAATCAAAAGACTGAATCCCAAAAAGACTAAAAATTCAAAATATTGAATGACGTAATTTGCCCCTTCGCCACTGTTGTGCGATCTTGGAGTTGGTATATATATTTAGTAGGGAGTGTGGGGACGTGGCTCCCCACATGAGTGGAGTGGGGGGGGGGGCTGCCCCTTGCATTAAAAATGTATTCAATATTTTGAATTTTCAGGCTTTTTGGGATTCAGTCTTTTGATTTTCAGTCATTTGATAGTAAACTTACAGAATCATAGATGCATAGATTGTTACTAGGCTAACTACCTTGGGGGACTTTCTAAGCATAGTTATGTTTTTCCAAAAGAATAATTATGTCTTGTATCCAAATAGGACATTGAGGGCCAGTCATTTTCAAGCTGTCTATGTCCATAACTGACATGGGTGCTATGCCCATGCAGATTTCCTGTTCCCTATCCACTGACCTAGGTTGCGCTTAAACTGGGTAATAAACAAACTCCGCTTCATATGGATAGGAATCCTGTTCCATAGGAGGGTCAGTCTCTGGGACACATATCTGTCCCTCCAGCATGTTCTGTTTAATTCCCAGGCAAAATTCAGGCCCTTAGAGCTTGTATATCTAGTACTTTTTGACTTATGAATATGTAGGAGATTCATAAATGTGGGGTTTACAGATGCCTTGTAAGCCAGGCATAGATCACGTCTTAGTCTATAGGAGACTGAGTAGAGGGAAAGGACTTTAAGGCACTCTGCATAAGGAAGGTTTGTTACGCCTTGCATTCTTTTTGTAAGGAACCTCTGAAGTTGCTGCTTATTCTTGGTCAGGTACATATCAAAGGGAGCATTGTGCTCTATGACTGGTCTGGTAAAGGTAGAGTACAATGGGATAATGACCTCTTTGGACTTAGATGTCATGCCCTTACTTATAAGTTGCGGAATATAAAAGGATTTCCTTACCACTTTGGCCATGTGGTGGTTGAAAGTGAGGCTACTGTCTATGTGCTTACCCAAATCCCTAACGACTGGGTTTGACTGTTGGAGGTATATTATCAACATGGTAATTAGATGGGATGAGTTTGTCTTATTCTTAATACAAGTGGTCATAGCTTGCTGTATACATCTATCAATATGGCTGTACAGAGATTTTGTAAATAGCTCAGCATATGCTGTGATGTTTACTGGGTTTGAGGCTGATTGGAATTTGGACAAGGTGTTGCTTACTAGAGAGAGCTTAGCCTTGGAATAGTTCCTAAAGGTTTTTGATTTCTCTGGATCCCCAGATTTCATTTTTATTTCAATTAATACTGTCTTATGGTTGGCTCTGACAAGTGAAAACATTACATTGTGTGAGGAACATGATCCCCCCCATGTTTGTGAGTACAAGCTCAGGGATAGTTGTACCCGTGGTAGGAGAATGAACCAACTGTTCCAAGTTGCAAGTGGTAAATTTAGGGGTTGTATGTTACAAGTGGTGTAGGATTCCAAGTCTGTACAGGGGTAGTTGAGATTCCCTATGAATATCATATTGGGTTGAACAGTGAAGGACTCTAAATACATTGAGATAGGTAGTATGGGTTTCCTGAGACATAAAAGGGAACCTATAGGTTGCAAGGATGTAGCACGAGACCCTATTTATGATGAGTTGTGCATGTATGAATTCCCGTATGTTATATGCTTTAATTAGCCTGGATGTGAGATTGGTTTTAATATAGAGGTAGGCAGCTCCCTTATAAGTACCACGACTCCTGGTGTCTGTTTTGTTTAAGGGCAGATCATGATTACAGAAATTGTACAATCTGCCAATTGCTCATCCCAAAAATCCTTTGAACTAAACTTTCTTCCTTAAATACTTACTTTTACTGACCGATGTCTGAAACACCTCATGCAAAGTGAGATGGCAGAACCCTCTTCCCCAGGTGCCCCACTCGCACCCAAAGAGACGATCAAGAAAACAAGTCCTGAATCTTCAGCTGCCTAGTCTGACTTAGATGTTCCTGTTGAGATGCAGCAAGAAACTACAATACATCTGACTTATTGTCAAATGCCTGCTACCGTGACCCTTCTGAATGCTGGTATGGTATGTTACATGCATGTCCTACAAGACTGAGCCTATCCTAATGGTAGACAAGGGTGAGCTTAGTGTGATCATATCACAGGGACCAGAGGGCATATCTCAAATTCTTGTTAGGCATTATTTGTAGGCACTTTAATTGAGATAGTTCAGGATTCCAAACAATCACGCTTTGTTAGGGAGGATGTCCCACCTAAGAGGAAAAACAAATCAGGTATGCTTCTCCCTCTTGGATGTGTCAGGGCAAGGAATGGCTTCAATTCTCACAAGGCCTGTATATGGCCAATTTGTCTTTGAAACCCCTCTTTCTTCACCCCCCCCCCCTCCAAAGAGTTAATATGAATCCTTGTCTGAGAAGGAGGAGGAGAAATAATCTCATTCAGATGACTATTCCTTAGGATACTCATCTTAAATTCATTCCTCTGGACAGCTTGTTTCAAATTATAAAAATGCTTTGTCCCTTGATTCCCCCATAAAAGAAATTTCCGTAGGGGAGACTATCATTAGGATGATGCAACATTTTGAATGGGAATTCAGACAAGTCACTGATGTACAGAAAAATAGGTATTATGATTTGCTTGAGATTTGGAGTTTTATTCCCACCCCGTTCCCCCAGTCTTAGAAGCCTTCCTGGGTACTTGTGTATCCTCTTGTAGTTCCCCTGATTCCCACCTTGCAGCTCCAAAAAAAGCTTACATTTCTCAAAAAAAAAAAAAAAAAGAAACCTGTAGCAGACCCTTCAGACCTTTCTATCATGACTGATAAGTCTACTAAGCTTTTACCTGCAGCTAATCTGCAGCCATCAGAAAGAAATAGTAGGACCATGGACCAGTGTGGAAAGAAAGTCTACACCTCTACCACTTTGGCCTTTAGGGCCCTAAATTGTCAAAATTGGATGACAAAATAGCTTTTGCCTGTTTTAGGGTAGTTAAATAAAACTATCACTAATTTAGATGACTCCAGGCATAAGGCACAGAGTGTGTCCATGCTTAATCAGGTTACACAAGAAGTCAGACATTCCATTAAATACAGCTATGATGCTGCAGAGGCTTCTTCCAGGGCTGCAGGCACTGGCTCTGTTATACTCCTTGACTCCCTTCTTGAAAATGTCAAGACCAAGCTACTGGATTCCGTCCTTTATAGGGGCATTTGGTTTGGCACTGCTGCAGCCTACATTTTTCAAACCTCTGTAGGAGAAGGAAGAGTAATGCAGGATTTCAAACATTTTTTTTTCCTCACATCAGTCCCTACATGTCAAAGGAATCGTCCTTCCAAGCCCACTTTGTTTGATTGTAGGGAGCAACCCCCCCCCCCCAGAAAGCAGCCTATGATAAGGTTCCAGGAGAAGCCTCCCAGAGAATCTAAAACTGGAAAAATCCTACTTGCAGATAAAGAAACAGAATCTAAAACTGGAAAAATCCTACTTGCAGATAAAGAAACAGAGAATCTAAAACTGGAAAAATCCTACTTGCAGATAAACCAGCCTCTATCTCCTGCCTCCCCCTTCCTCCTCTGTCCAAAAAATCCTTGCCCAAAACACACTGTCCTTCTCTCCTAGCTTGGGAATCCATCATTTCAGACAAATGGGCTTTATTCATCATCCAGCAAGGTTACAGAATGCCTTGGAGTGCATCCCCTCTTTGATGGGAATCTCTACCTCCCCCATAAAAAAAAATGGGCTCACCTCATACCATTCCTCATCCAGGATGTTTTCTCACAGGGGGTATAGAACCTGTACCACCACCATTAAGCCTAGGAAAAGGTTTTTATTTAAGTATCTTCCTTGTTCCCAGGAAAGAGCATATTTAGAGACTCAAATTGGACTTGTCTTGCCTTTTGGAAGTGCCATCTTTCAGGATGCTCTCTCTGCAAACTCTACTTCCTTTTATCCTTCTACAAGCTTTTCTAGTGTCCCTAGACTTGAAGCATGCTTACCTGCACATCGTTATTCACCCCACCTGCAGGAAATTCTTCATGTTATCTGCTTTTTTGACCACACTTTCATTTTTCTGCTTTACCCTTTACTAGTTACTGCTTCCAGGAAATTTACAGAGAGCTTTATATCCGCTATTGCCTTTTACATAACCCAAGGAATACAATTTTTTCTGTATCTGAATGATCTTATCCAGGCCTCCTCCCAGGGCACATTGGGGCCTCATCTCTGCTTCACAGTGTCATTTCTGGAAAGACTAGGTTTCATGTTCAACCTCAAGAAGTCTTCTCTGACCCCCCAAGATCTAGTCTTCTTAGGTTGCAGATTGAATGCCCTGTTGATGACCACTTTTGTCCATCAGGAGAAACTACTATCACTGTCTACCTACTTCCAGTCCTTGCTTCCCTCAACTTGACCTCGGCAAGAGAAATCCTTAGAACTTTGGGCTTCAAGGCAGCATCAATACCCATGGTGCCATTTGCCATATTAGACAAGTGGTACTTGAAGTCCCTTTGGTTTCAACACATCATGCTCTAGACTTCCATATCCTTCCCTCTCTTTGCCTTTCTAAGGGAGGAGTTGTAATGGTGGGTCTATCAAATTCAACTCAGTCCAGGGTTACCCATCTGCCCACCCATACCTACCCTGGAGTGCAATACAGATGCTTCAGATTTGGGTTGTGGTGCTTGGACGAGTCCCAGCAGAGTTTAAGGTCAACGGTTCTCTAAAGAAATTAGGGAGCCCATCATTGTGTAAGAAATTAAGGTATGCCTTCAAGCCCTTCAGGTGTAGCCCCACCTCTGGAACCAAGGCACAGTCAAGATTTTCTAAATCAACACTACAGTCATGTGGTTCACCAACAAAGGAGAAAGGGGGTCCAAATCCTACCAACTGTGCAGGTTAGCTTTGCTGGCATGGGATTACACAATAAAAGAAAATTTATCCCTGCAGACGGCCATGTTTTTGCAGACTCAGTAAGCAGGTCTAGGGAAGACGCTCGCAAATGGATGTTGACTAGAGAGGTCTTACTGGCTGTAGTCCAGAGATGAGGTATTCCTCAAAGAGATATGTTTGCCTCCTACCAGAACAAACATCTCAAGCCTTTTACTGGGAAAAAGTTCCTTTATGCCTCCCCACAATTCCAAAGATTCTTTGGAAGATCCAAAGGGACAAGCCAAAAATCTTGCTAGTGACTCCCATTTGGCCCAGGCAGTATTGGTTCTCCATTCTCCACCTAGCCAGTGGCCATCACTACAAGTTACCTTACAGAATGGACTTGCACAGAAAAAGGGCAACATGATCAAAATCCAACCTGTAGGCTGTCAACCTGACTTTATGGGTGATAGAATTTTGATCCCTTTTAAACGCCAGTTTTCGGAGAACATGCTTCAGGTAGCGAGAAAACCTGACACATGAAAATCTTACATTTCCAAGTGGAAAAGATTTTCCATCTGCTATCTCAAGAAAAATAGGGATAACATTTGGGTGGGGGATACCGCTCATTCTGTCTTAATTGTGTGAATTACTCAAAAGTGTATTACCGTATTCCTCCATCATGGCAGAGTTGTCTGCTGTGTCTGGCTGCATGCAGTTAAACCCTCCTTTGCTTTCCAGAATTGAGTCCAAACAGTTTTTAAAAGGTATTCCTCACTTGACCCTACCTTGGAGGGTTATTCCGCCTCCCAGGGATCTGAACTTTGTTTTGAAAAATAATTACTGTACCACCTTTTGAACCAGCAGCATCTGCCTCCTTAAAATTATGTACCTTGAAAAATGGTTGTGCTGGTTGCTGTTACCCCATGCAAATAGAGTTTGAGCCTCAAGTCCTAATGGCCATTTCTCCTCTCCTTGTCTTCTATAAAGATAGTCCCTTTAAGGGCTAACCCCTCTTTTATGCTGAAAATTGTGAATGAACTGCCACTCAACAAACCGTCCAGTTGCCTACCTTCTTTCCTAATGTGCTTGACAAGGGTTAAAAAAAAACTCCTCCATTCCCTGGCTGTGCACAGACAGCTAAGATTCTACTTGGAACAAGGCAAATGCTTTCAAAAAAACTGGCCATCTGTTTGTCTTTTTCTAGGAGGGTAGGTTGAGTGACCCTCTTTGCAAACAGACTCGTCTCCAATTGGATCTCAAAATCCATCTCCTTTTACTTCTTTAATGACATATCCTTGTCTTCACCTGTAATGGCCCATTCTGCCAGAGCAGAATCCTCATCTAGAGCCTCCTTCAAAGACACTGACTCCAGATCTGTTCTGGAGGTAGCCAACTGGTTGTCTATTCACACCTTTGCTAGAGTGCATGCATTTTCCAGATCTGTAATCTCACCTATTAAATCTGTACTGCTAGGACTGGTAGACAGCTTTCCTGTCTCCAACTCATCCTTCCTTATCCCACCTCTAGCTTTAGGAATGGCCCATCAGTATTGGAGCAGTGATCCAAGGAAGGACATAGTATAGTTGTGTAAGAGTGTACCATAACAACAGATGTCCCACTGATCACTGTTAATGTATTGCTTTCCTACCTCCAACTCCCCTTTTTCTCTCTCTCTGTCTGTCTTGTGTGTTCTCGCTACACTTGTGGACCAAGCATGGAACAGTTCCTTTCTACTCTTCTTAGCAGAACTAGTTCTTTATTTGTACTTAGGCTCATCCAGGAACTCCTGGCTCTAGATAGTCTGAGGAGCTCACACTTATTTTTCTGCTTATGTACCATTGCACCCAAGAGCTGAAGTCATACAACAGATGTATGGTATGTCAGGAAGGTTTTGGCTTTGGTACACTGGTTGGACATCAGGTTACCTCAAGCAGGATAACCCTTAAGTATTGGAATATTATAGCAGTGATCAGTAGGACATCTACTGTTATGGTCTCTGGTCGATAGAGGCCAACAGTAAGTATTCCCTAACATAGTCCCCCACTAAACCTTTTGCTACCTCCTAACTAACATAGCCCCCAAATAGATGCGCATACTACAATGGGACACAATTGGGATAGTCTACACGGCTAGGCTTATAAAGACCCTGGTCTTTGTAAGCCTAGTATATACCTATGAACCTATGGTAAGTTCTTCTACAACTGTACTTTTTGGTAATGATTTAGCCATTCTTTTAGCTATTACAGATATAAGTACTTTATAATAATGGTTAAAAATTGAAACTGGTGTATATGAAGTTGAATTTAGAGTCTGCCAACTTTGAATAGTGCAACCACCACAGCTTTCTTCTTATATGTTAGTACTGTACCTCCTTTTAAAATACTTTTAAACAAGGCAGTCCAGATCTTTATTACCTTTCCCTTCCTAACTTCCAAATTTCCACAGGAATACTGGTCTTGGACACTTCCCTGTTGACTGATTTTACACATCACCATTTTAATCTCATCCTCTCCCATTTTAGCTACTAATTATTAAGCCTCATTTTCCTCTGTCCTTGGCATATTGAAATTCTCCATAAATGTTTGCATTTGTGTCTTTTCTTGGTTGCCACATTTTTCTGCTTTATATAGATTTTTACAGAACCCTGAGACTACTACACAGGAGGAAGACAGACTACAAATGGTGTGGGAATTGTGGTGAGGGAAAGGCTTCAGAAGACAGTGAGGGATGTCATCTGAATTTGCGACAGTCTCATGGCATTCAAACTCCAGGGTGAGGATAGAGCAGTATTCGTAATCTCAGCCTATGCCTCACAGCAAGGTTATAACAACGAGGGTAAAAATGCATTCAGAAAGCAGTTGTAGGACGTACTAGATAAAGCTGAGCAATGTGAATTGGTGGTGATAATGGGAGTCCTGAATGCACATACCTGGCTAGACTGAACAAGATATGAGGACTGTCTAGGTCCACATGGGTAAGACAACAGGAATAAAGTAGGAGAGACCATTATAGACTTTTGTCTGGCAAAGAACTTGATGGTGGCCAATACATTTATTTATTTATTTGTCTTTGTTGACTGGTAAAGTCCAACTGGGCAGAGCCCATTTTCAGCAGAGTCCTGGGGAGAAAAGCTCCACCACAGTACATTTATATTAACATCAATCAAACAGTTCTCAGAAAAACAATTACAAGACATGTACGTAAAGTGTTTATATCAACAATTACAGGTCTATACATTTGTTCCAGCTGTAAAATCTTTCAGAAGTAAATGGATTGATACGGCAGGAGGGAAAACATTATTGCAAAGATGTTTAGTGTTCTTACATTTCAGTAAATAAAGGTTTGCAAAGAGTTCAAGATACGTAGTGAAGTAAGTTATAAAATTATGTAGTAAGGGAGATTTTAGTATTGCATAGGTTTGTAAAAAGTTTGAGATATAATGCAGTAATTTATAAAATTATGTGAGGAGAGGTAGTAGTAGTCTGTAGTAGGATAGTGGCAATGACATATGACTGAGAGCATAGTATAGGATTTGTTCTGTATAGACTGTCTGTTCCAAACTGGTGTGTCTGGAAGTTTTATAACTTGGGTATACAGGAGATGTATGAGAGGGATAGAGTGGTGAATGGTAGTAGCTAGAAAAATAGCAGGATGCAGAGTGTAGTTTGAGATGGTGCGTGAAAAGGGATGTATTGATTCAGGTGTAGGAGGGGAAGTTGTTAGGAGTGTAATGATTCAAGTAGAGGAGGGCAAAAAGTTAGTGATAAGCAATAAAATGTTTGTGCTTTTACTAGAGGTCTCAACCTGGTGATGCATATGAGCTTGACCAAGTCTGGGTAAGGTATTGTTTGAGCTGGATTTTATAGCTTTGGAGGTAATCAATTTTACTTATGTAGAAGTGGTGTACCAGAGTGTGGAGATGTAACAGGAATGTAGTGAGTCCTCCAATTAAATTATTTGCTTCAGTAGTGCTTAGTAAAAATTTATCACCAGAACCGAGGTCCCTTGTGGGGGTGTAGGGCAGTAATATATTTTTAATGCAGGGCATTGTTCAGGAAAATACATCAGTTTGTATGCCATAACTAGCTGTGAGAGTATGTTATGTAGTTGTTAAGCTGTAGGTAGGTTATCTGTTTTAAGGCTTGGCAGTGGGGTGAGCTTAGTGTGTACTGTTGCTATCAAATTTGGCTACTTTGTTGTAACAAGAGGCTAGTTTGGATTTTAGTGTAGAGTGCAGGTTTGTAAGGATAGGTGAGGCATATAAGAGGAATAGAAACAAATAGGTTGAGGCTAGGTTTTTTTTTTTTTTTTTTTTACTGGGTCTGTAAGGTACTGTTTTGCCCTATAAAATGAGCCACATTTTTGATGGGTGGTCTTAATTGTTTGAAAAATATGTTAATCAAATTTAGGATTGCCACCTGTTGCAATGCCCAATAATTTCATTTGTGGCATTACCTCAATTTTAGTATTATTTGCAGATATAACCAAGAAGAATTGTTTTTGATGGACATGTTTTGGGATGAAGAGCATCAGTTTTGTTTTATTGGGATTAAGGAGTAGGTTTGAATTGTTCAGCCAGGTTTCAATTGAAGAGAAAGAAATATAGGTTATTTTTTTGCAGTCTGGATATTGTAGGGGCTGTACATATTAAAGTCAAATCATCTATGTATTGTACTATATTTGCTTGGTGTTTGGTAGTGTGAAGCTTGTTTGTAAAATGATTAAAAAGAAGGAGATCCTAACGCAGAGCCCTGAGGGACACCTATGGTAATTAGAAAAGAGGTCCTGTTGTCATTTGACGACTTGTTACCTTCCAGATAGATAACCAAGGAGCCATTTAAGAGAGGATTGAGAGAGGCCTATAGAAGAAAGTTCATCGAATAAATGCTGGTGTAATACAATTTTGAAAGTTTTGGATAAGTATAGGAACACAGCTGACACTTGTTTGCCATTGTTCCTATGCTAGTATTGGTGAAGAGAGCGAGGGCAGTAGTTGTGCTGTGGTGGGGTTTGAAACCATGCTTTGTTTCCAAGAGTGGATTATTTGAATTTAAGTGATGTTGAAGCTGAGCATGAATGCATTTTTCAAGTATTTTTGATGGGAGACAGGATTGAAATGGTCCTGTTGTTAATAAACTCTGTAGATGTGCCATCTTTGCGTAAAGGTGGTGTAATGTATTTTTTCCAGATGGAAGCAACGTATTTTCTGGATATATATCTATTTATCAATATTGTGACTGGAAAAGCAATTGCATCTGCAGCCATTTTTAAGTAGTCTGAGGGGAGTTGGTCAGCAGCTAGGGTGGTTGGTTTTAACTCGTGTAGGAGTTTTTTAATGGTGGGTAGGTACTGGGCCAAAGTCAAATAGCTGAGGATATTTACCAGAGACTGCTGGTACAGAGAGCATAGTGGATATATATATATATATATATATATATATATATATATAGTCTGCATAAAATAGTAGTTAAAGTGTGTGGAGATTGAATCAGTATTGTTGGCTGCAGGTATGAGAGTGGTAATTTGGGCTGGCTGTACAAGTTTGTTTATGGATGTCCAGAGGAGCTTTGGGTTGTTCTGATGTTTTTTTTTTGGAGATTATATTTGCTTGTCATGTTTTAGTTGGTATTTTGTCCTATTCCTCAGTTGTCTGAAAAGCTGATATGAATTTTGTGTTCTGTTTTTGATCCACTGTTTCCAGCCTTTGTCACCTTTGTTTCTTTTGTTAGCCATGGTGAAGGATTGGATTTGACCCTTTTAGTACTTACTGGGCCAACCATAACAAAATAAGGGATGTAATGTGGTCCTATCTTGCCTACATTCATTACTGACAGGCTTGGAGCCAAGAATCGGCACCGACTCGGCCGCTATAACTAGCACAAAGTCTCTAATTGGCTGGGCTAAGCCTATATCTCAGGATGCACCACTCCCAAACCCCCCAGATCTCATTTGCCTCTCGTTGAGTGAAGACGTGGTCTCGAGCTTGGCTGTGGCTAAGTACTTTATTGAACTATTTACTTAGTTTTCTGTGGAATATTTTCCAACCAAAAGCTATTTTAATAGCTACGTTTTATGTCTTGGTGTTTTTTTGTGACCTTGTTGATAACTGTAGTTGTGGTATACTTGTGTTTGGCGGGCTAGGCCTGTTTAAGTTAGAGGGCCTTAGCCCTGTTACGGTGTGTCTCCTTGGTTTCTTTTAGGGGCATTTGAGTTAGAGTCCCTTCTCCTTCCTTCATGTTGGTGTCGTTTTTCTGTCGCTTTAAAAATGTCAGGCAAAGATCAGAAGGAACATAGGCCTTCTGGGTTCAAAAAGTGCGCCAAATGTTCGTATAAGATGTCTTTAACTGATGGCCATGCCATCTGTGTATACTGTTTGGGCGCTATACACTTGCAAGAGTCAGTGTGTGTGATTCGTTTAGTTCCAGGGTCTTGCAAGAGAGAAAAAATAAGTTGATTCTCAAGGGCCTGTTAAAACCTGCCTTGGAAGAAGCTTTGGCGTCTTCTTCCCCTAGCGGGAGATCTAAAACAAAAAAGAGATCTCCGGCTCCGTCCAGTTCGTCGGAGCCATCAGAGAAACGATCGAAGACTGTTTCACCTTCCGCGGCTCCATTGGTCTCGGAGCAGCAGGAGATGCTGTTGGTACCGAAGACGGCTTCCTCGGTTCCACTGCCTTTGGAGCCGAAGGAGGTTTCTGTTGTGTTGGAGGCGACCTCGGCTCCACTTGTCTTGGAACTGATTCGGAGCCATTCTCCTAGCTTCGCATTGAATCCTTTAGAGAAGACTTCTCGACCCCCTTCTGTGTCCTCCAAGTCCTCCAGGTTGTCTGATTCTGATTTAGATAGGGTGGTGCAGAGGCTCCTCCAGTCACCAGTGTTAACGAAATTATTCTCGGCTCCAGCCCAGTCAGTTCCAGAGCCTGTCCTTTTGTCGGTTTCCGATAATTCCTCCTCCGACCACCTCTGTGTCATCGGAGCCAGAGTGTTCTGAGTCGAGTGAGGTCCTTGGGTCGGCTCCAAAACCCCCTTTTGAGTTTTTCGGCTCCGACCTCGGCTCCAACCCTTTTGGTCCCATCTGATGGTTTTGGCACTTGGATTTCGTCGGTCGGACCCGAGGGGGATACATCGGGGCTCCAGACTTCAGCTCCGAGTCTCCCTCTTGGTGCTTCGGCCGGGGGAACCCCTGTTCCGATCGTAGTCTCGGAGATGGGTCGCTCCTCGGATTCAGGTGGACCCGCCTTCAAGGCCATGAGGAGTGCACTGGCCAGGTCTTTGGTGACATCACTCGAGTCAGCCACTCCTTTCCCGGACACTGCGACTAGAGCATCTGATGCCCCCCTATCTGCAGACAGCGGGGCTCGAAGGCCTGAGGATACCCCCATGCGTGGTCCCCTGTTTTCTGTGGGACCTTCAGAGTCCTTGCCTGAAGAGCCTCCCAGAAAGAAGCTGTGTAAGAGGAAGAACATAGACTCCCCAGATGAGTCTGTCACCTCAGACACTGACCTCGATGATACAGAGGGGTCCCCAAAGTCGTCCTCCGACGCTGTCTCATTCTCCGACATCCTGGAGATTTTGAGACAGAGAGGCGACTGGCCCTCCAAAACCCCCTCTGAGGAGGAGTCGGTCTTCCTCAAGGCCTTCGGAGCCTGACCTTCTGCCTCTTGGGTGTCTCCCCCCTTCGATGAACTGTTGGACCTTATTTGTCGAAGGGCGTGGGAACACCCTGACTCCGTGGAACCAGTTCCCAGCCGCCCCAACAAGTTTTGGTCTGCGCCTCCTGGGAAAGAATTTTTGACGAAAGGAGTTCCTGTAGATGCCATGGTGGTGGCGTCTGCCACTCAGCAAGAAGTTGCAGTGCCTTCTGCTTCCGTTCATCCTCCTAACAAGGAGTCTAGGAGTATGGATCGGTATTTAAAGCGTACTCTGTCCTCTGCGACCTTTACTTTGTGGTCGCTGAATTATCTGTGTCATTTTACGAGGCTCCATAGAGATCTCCTCAAGGAGTTGGGAAATACTCTGTCAGGTAACTTGCCTGAGGTGGTGAACCAGACTGTCAATGCCCAGCTGTCTACCCTGTCTTCTATTGTTAACTCGTCCATGAGGCTCATATCCTATGCAGCCGAAGGGGCGGGTAGGGCAGCTAGCTCAGGCGTAGCCCTCAGGAGGCAAGCCTGGATGCGCCTGTGTCACTTCGCGGAGGCCTTCAAGTCTTCCTTCACGGACGCTCCCTTTGACGGGTCCTCCCTCTTTGGACCCAAAGTGAAAGACACTCTCACCAGATGTGAGCAAGAGGGTAAGACTTTGTCTGCCGTTGGGGCCCGTTTTTCGCTTCCCTCTAGACCTTATCCTAAGGCGCAGAGGGGAGGAAAGATGTGGTTCAGAAAGTCTCACAAGTCTTATCCTGACCATCATGGTGACATCCCCCCTCCAGAGGCAGAGGAGGGGGGAATTACTCTGGAAGACGTCACCCTAGGGGCGGGGGAGGCCCCCGCAACTCAGGAGACCGCAAGTCCTTTCGTGGTTCCTCCTACCAACATCCCTGAGGGACTTCCTGACTGTGCCTCTCAGGAGCCAGTCGGGGGTCATTTCTCGAAGCATCTTCAAGCCTGGGAAAACATCACTCAGAATCGTTGGGTGCTTCGAATTATTGCCGGAGGTTACACCATTCCCTTTATCTCACCCCCTCCGCCACCCAAGAGAGCCCTAGATGTTCCACCCAGTCAAAGGGACCAAGCAGCGTTAGAAGTCTCAAAGCTGCTGGAAAAAGGAGTCATCCAACCAGTCCCCTCAGACCAGATTGGATCAGGAACTTAGGTTATTTTTGGTGCCCAAAAGAACAGGGGACTTGAGACCCATCCTGGATCTCAGCCATTTAAACCGCTTCGTCAGGAAGTCCAAGTTCCGAATGGTCACTCGTCAAACCATTTTCCCATTGTTGGGAAAAGGAGTATGGATGTGCTCCATCGATCTCAAGGACGCCAATTATCACATCAAGATAAACAAGGCCTCCAGGAATCACTTACGCTTCCGGCTGGGAGCCAGTCATTTCCAATTCCGAGCCCTGCCCTTTGGTCTCATCACAGCCCCCAGGGTGTTTACCAAATGTCTGGCAGTGGTGACTGCTCACCTGAGACGTCTAGGATTCCAGGTGTTTCCTTACCTAGACAACTGGCTTCTCACCGCCCCCACCAGGCATCTACTTATTCGAGCCACGGACGCCACCATCAACTTGGGTCAACTCCTAGGGATTACTTTCAACTGGCAAAAATCTGTCTTGCTGCCATCACAATGTGTTGCATTTATCGGCGCAGAGCTAGATTCCGTAGAAATGAGGGCTTTCCTTCCTACAGAAAGAATAAAAGTGCTACAGGCTCAAGTTTTGGCCTTATTACCTCTGAAAAAGGTACAAGCCAGACTTGCTCTTCAGTTACTAGGTTCCATGGCGGCCACCATCCTACTAGTACCCCTGGCCAGGCTACATATGCGGACACTCCAGTGGCTTCTTTTGGTCCAGTGGTCCTTTCAAGAGCTCCCTCTGTCTCACCCGATTCTTATAATGGAGCGATGCCGACGGGACATGCGTTGGTGGCTTCATTCATCCAATCTGAACAAAGGGAGATCCCTGAACCCCCTGTCCCCTACTGCCACAGTGACCACGGACGCCTCCCAGACAGGGTGGGGGGGGCATTATCTGGGCAGAACGGTCCAGGGCACATGGCAGGAACATGAGGTACACTTGCATATAAATGTTCTGGAGATGAGAGCGGTGCTACTAGCGTTGCAGGCACTTCACAGCTGTCTTCCCAAGGGGACTATCTCAATTCTTTCCGACAACATGTCAGTCGTGTGGTACCTGAACAAACAGGGGGGAACCAATTCCTATCCCCTTTGCAGAGAGGCCATGAGAGTGTGGAATTGGGCGGTGTCTTCCCAATATTTTCTAGTGGCAACGCACATTCCGGGGAAGTCCAATGTGATAGCAGACAGGCTAAGCAGAGCTGTTCTGATGCCTCATGAGTGGTCCCTGAACGATCGAGTTGCTGCTCAGATCTTCTCCAGGTGGGGTCTACCTTGCTGCGATCTATTTGCCAGTCCACTCAATGCCAAGTCCAGCAATTACTTCAGTCTGATCCCCCCTCAGGGGGAGTCACCCAGGGACGCTCTAGTCCACGATTGGCCCTCCCCGGTCTGCTCTACGCCTTCCCTCCGTTTCCTCTGCTGCCAAGAGTGATTCAGAAGGCAACTTCCTTGGGAAGCAAAATGATCTTGATCGCACCACACTGGCCCCGTCAAGTTTGTTTCCCCTTTCTCCGGAGATTTACTATGGACGGTCCTTGGATTCTGGACCCAGTTCCAGACCTATTGACTCATCTGTCAGGACAGTTTCACCCATCCCTGAGAACCGTCAAGCTCACTGCCTGGCTTCTCCACTTCCGTCCTTAGTCAGACAGCTTCCCTTGACACCGGAAGTGGTACATATCCTATCTTCTTCCCACAAGCCATCCACCAAGAAGATATATTCCAGTAAATGGAAAATATTTGCTATCTGGGCCCAGTCGCATAACCTAGATCCCTTCACAGCCCCTGTGACGGCAGTTTTGGATTTTTTAGCTCCTCTTTTCAGACAAGGTTCCGCTGCCTCCGCTATTAAGGTTCAGCTGGCGGCTATTTCTAATTTTCACGTTTCATGTGAGCCTTCCCTCATGGCCCATAAACTGTGTAAAGCATTCCTAAAAGGAGCCTGGTTACTTCGTCCTCCAGTTTCTCAGCCAGTCTTGCCATGGGATTTAAACTTGGTGCTTAGAGCCATAACTTCTTCTCCCTTTGAGCCAGCAGCCACTTGTGAATTAAAATATTTGTCTTGGAAGACAGCCTTTCTGGTGGCCATTACTTCAGCCAAAAGAGTATCAGAGCTTCAAGCCCTTTCTGTCAAACCTCCTTATTTGATTTTTCATAAGGATAGAGTATCCTTGAGACTCAACCCTTCCTTTCTTCCTAAGGTTTCTTCTACCTTCTGTCTTCACCAATCCATTGAGTTACCGGTGTTTTTCCCAAGCTTTTCAAACAGGTCAGAATTCAAATTTCACAGACAACTGAGGTTTTACTTGCACAGAACAAAACAAGAGAGGAAATCAGATCAGTTGTTTGTGTCCTTTTCAGACATTAAGAATGGTAGCCCTGTGACCAAAGGTACTATTGCAAGGTGGATTAAGGACTGTATCTCATTTATTTACACATCAGCAGGTAAAGCTCTACCTTTCCCAGTTAAGGCGCATTCTACCAGGGCTATGGCTACCTCAGTGGCTTTTCATGCTAGGTTCTCTTTGGATGAAATCTGGGCGGCAGCCACCTGGACTTCTCCACATACCTTTATTTCTCATTATAAGTTGAACGTGGCTTCTAGAAGCCGGACTTCCTTTGGTTCCAAGGTGCTCAGGAGTGTTTTCTCATGAGCCTCCCAGGATTTAGGTGCTAGGGATGCTGTCCCGTCAGTAATGAATGTAGGCGAGATATGACTACATTACATCATTTAGTTATGTACTCACCATAACGATAGATGTATGTGGTCCATCTCACCTACATTCTTATGTACCCACCACCTTCCCCCTTCCTGGTGGACTTGGAGGAAATTATATTCTTAGACCCTTCTGAGGATATTATTTTTTCTCTCTTCTTGCCGTGTTGTTCGGTGGAGTTATGCATGCGTAATGATGTTTTTTGTGGCAAACAAGATCTGGGGGTTTGGGAGTGGTGCATCCTGGGATATAGGCGTAGCCCAGCCAATTAGAGAGTTTGTGCTAGTTATAGCGGCCGAGTCGGAGCCGATTCTCGACTCCGAGCCCGTCAGTAATGAATGTAGGCGAGATGGACCACATATATCTATCGTTATGGTGAGTACATAACTAAATCTTATGCTGCTTAATGCTAGGAACTTAAACTAAAAACTGCACACCCTGGAAGCACTTCTATCACTGGAGGATGTAGATGTCTGTGCAGTCACAAAAACCTGGTTCAAGGCCTCAGAGTACCCTGGCCTGGCTACAATGCCTTTCACAGCTTCAGACTGCAAAACGAACATGTGAGAACCAAATGAGGTGGTGTTTCTATCTATAATAAGGATAAATTCACCTCCCAACTAGTTAGACTGGACAACTCCATGGAGTTGCTGCAAGTTCAGATTACTGTGGCGAAGACCCCCATTCAAGTCATAGAATTTTATAGATCCTCCTCCTTGGATCATGATGTGCACCAGGCCTACTTGACC
The DNA here is from genome assembly GCF_019279795.1 of Protopterus annectens. Taxonomy (NCBI): domain Eukaryota; kingdom Metazoa; phylum Chordata; order Ceratodontiformes; family Protopteridae; genus Protopterus; species Protopterus annectens. Next base: position 1,436,213,446 of record NC_056741.1, read on the forward strand.
AAACTGGAGTCAATCCAAATATTGCCAAACACTCTAGTCATGGGGGATTTCAGTTATCCCACCATCAACTGGGAAACCTACTCTAGTCTTAACTTAGTCAAGAAACCTTTGTGCTAGTGAGTTAACTCAAATGCCCTGGAACAAATTGTTCAAACCCCAACAAGAGGAAGAAATGTACTAGATCCGGTCCTTACTAACATAACAAAGAGATGCACCACCACCACAACTGTTACCATCATTTTTCAAATCTGACCACAAATCAGTCCGTTTCGAACTGGCACTAACACCAGAACTCTTAAAAGGTGAAGTCAGACTAAAATACTTCAACAAAGCAAACTGTACCCTCCTAGGGGAAGGTATAAATGCCTTCCAAGGCCCACCACCAGCTGGAAGTGGTTACTATACCAAAGCTTATACTAAAGCCATGTACAATCACTTGTATAAGTGTATAGACTCAGCTGTCCCAGAGAGGATCACAACCAGAGCCCCAAGTAAAAATAAGCTGCCCTTGTGGACAACCAGCATCAACAAACTTTACAACAAATGCAAAAAATTGCTGTCTAAGAAAGCTAAAGTGAGGCCACAACAATGTAAAAGCACTCTTCTCAGCCTCAACAGGAAAATAACACAACATGTCGAATCCTCTAAGGGTAACTTTGAGAAAAACTTAACAATCACAGCCAAGGATAACCATAAGGCCTTTCACAGCTACATACATAGCCTAAAAGGTAGGACCCAAGCATGTGCTGAATTAGTGACTAATGGTATCACACACACCGATCCCGCAGAGATAACAAACCTGCTGGCAGACAGATTTGGTGAAAATTTCACTCCCTTATCCCCTCCAACTTTATCACAAGCCTTGCCCCCAACCTCCCAACCCTACATATCTGAAGAGCAGGTCATTAAAGTGTTGTCTAAGGCAAAAAACACAGCCTCTATGGGACCAGATGGCATCCCAGGCTGTCTTCCAAACAAATTAAAACATGAACTAGCATCACCATTAAGTACCTTATTCAATCACAGCCTAGCCACAGACTTTGTTCCTGTGGAATGGAGAACAGCAACAGTTATTCCCCTCCCTAAAGGTGACACAGCAACAGACCCAGGGATTTATAGACCCATAAGTCTGATCAGCCTCATTTGTAAAGCCATGGGACATGTCATCATAGACCTCATAAATAAAGACATAGGCAACCTCCAAACCATGGATCCAACCCAATTCGACTTCGTCCTGCCTGTTAAACCTGGTGGATTTCTTCAAAAATGTGACCAGAGCCATTGACGGGGGTAAATCTGTGCACACAGCATACCTTGACTTGGCAAAGGCCTTTGACACACTCTCACACATTACTGATAAACTGAGCAAACTGAATGTAAACACTTTTTAGTACGATGGTTTACCAACTGGATCACAAACCTGTCACACATTATCAAAATGGGTGACTCCTTCTCAACCAACAGATCTGTCACAAGTAGGGTGCCACAAGGGTCAATGCTGGCTTCCCCCCTACAGTTTGCTATATACTTCTCAGAAGTTCAGGCCAAAGCTAAGGGTCTGTGGCTGATAAAGTTGCAAACTGGGTGTGATTATGGAATCCTCACATGATATCAGTATACTTCAGGAGGGTCTTGCACAGACCAAAAAAAGAAATGCAACATCATTCCTTTTGGTAAATATAATGTCCCTTCACACAGTCAAATTAACAACAATACCCTATGTACCTACGAAGTCATAAGAGATGTGGGATCACAAGTAGACTGCAATCTTAACTTTGACCGCAATGTATCTACTGTAGGAAGGAAGGCTTTCTATGTAGCAGACTTGATTAGCAAAGGCATCGCCTCTAGAGCAAAGGAGGTTATAACCCCTCTGTACTCGTCACTGATCAAGCCCATAATTGAGGATAACGCCCCTTTGGGCATGTACCATACAAAGCACTTGCAGCAGTTGGAGAGACCTCAGAACTAATAAGATGAGTGTACCTTACACAGCCTGACTGAAGTCCCTGTCATCATATTCAGTATCGTATAAACTTCTTATGCCTGCAATCCCCAACCCAAATCTAATGAATATGCTGCACATCCGTAAATCAAACGGGACTAGAGCTACCCATTTCGGGGACCTAAATATGGCCTGCAACTTGAATAAGACATGCTGGAGGGATAGATTTGTCTCCCAGTGACTGCAGTATCTTTGGAATAGGCTGCCAATTCATGTGAAGCAGAGCGCCTTTTTGACATTGTTCAGAAGGAACCCCTGGATGAGTGGATGGGGCACCGTACATGCTTACCAGGGATAGTGCCCACAACCTTCCTGGACATGGGCAGCCATTACTAAATACAGTTGTGGGTATTGAGTAGAGTATCTATGGTATTACATTGGGATGAAACAGCTAGGCTTGAAATGACCTTCTTGTAAATAGCCTAGTAACCTCCTATGATCCTATTATTGAGAGTTTTTAGGAGCTTCTCATTGAAGTGTGAGAGAGCAGAATCTAAGGGCAGACATTTTAGTGTTTTCCAGTTATATTCTGTTAAGGGTTTGATAAAAATGTGTTTGTCAAAATTTTTTGACTTATGAACTTGGTTGTAAATTGTATGTTTATCTTGAATATTGTAACTTCTGAGACCATAAGTAGGTTGATGGTAATTTATGCTGTCTCGAAGGATACCAGCTGCCCTAATTTTGTTGGGTCTGTTAGTAAGAGTTCAGTTTAAGGTTGATTGCCTACTCCTGTCAACTCCAGTAACTGATGTAATTAACTCTGTAAAGCCACGGAGGTTTATGGAATCAAATGGTGTGTTGCTGCTAATAAGCTGCCAGTCTACATTTAAGTCTCCTAGTATTATTGTTTCATGTTGTATATGGTGGACTATCCAATGTTGGATATTTTCCAAAGCAGTATTATTTCTATCTGGTGGGATATATATGGCTGCTAAATAAAGCATTTTCCTATTACTGGTTTGAGATGTGATATAAAGTTTTACATTATTAAACTGTGGTATCTGTTGTGCATACACAATTATGTTTAGGGAGTTCTTAGAGAGGATGGTTATTTCGCCTCTCTGCATATTTTTTCTGTCAAGCCTAATTATACTGAAACCAGGCAGGGTAATTTTCATTAATATTTTGGGGGTTTTGCTGTTGTGTGGGCAGAGTTTGGGTGAATGTCTCCACTGTTTTCTGGGTGGAAATTTTATGAAGGAACATAGCCAAATGCATTTGTGCTATAGTTTTACTGGATTTCACATGGCAGCACATCTAGATGCAAGATACCTGTAATTGAAAAAATCTAAGGAGTTTTGCTGGTACCTTGTGGGTACTCTGGTGATTGATAGACTTGATAACTCTTGGTGTAGTGAGTATGAGTTTGTAAGACTATAAATTATGTGTATGTGGGAGGTATGGTAGTTAGAATGTTTATATGTCGAGGAGGCACACTAGTAGGGCTTGAATCAAAGTCATTTTGTATAATATGCAAGTTAGAACTGGGCAAAAGTAGTTATCATTACAGCAGTATAACTTCTAAAAGGACAAGCTGGGTAGCAACACTTTAAATGAGTCAGAGATGCTAATTTTAGGGAAACTGTGACTGGGTTATGTTCATTTTGATGCAGAGATAGACTGGAAGATGTATAGGGCTGGAGTTTGGATATTTCAGATGTAGAGTAGGAGGGGTAGGTAGGAGTTGGGGGTAGGATAGGGGATTGGATTGATTCCAAGTGTAGCGAGGCACAATCACTGTTTTTCTCAACACTGTTACTTTGCAGATTCAATCAGTAAGTTTTGGCTATGACAAAAGTTAAGAAGGTTTCCAGAGATAGTTAGCTGTATGAGTTGAATTGTGTAAAATAGAAGTTGAAGGGGAAAATGAGAATTGCAGGGAGCAATACACAAGCCCAGGAAGACTAAGTAGATAATTATATGTGTGGTTAAGTATTCAGAGAACTAGCTGCAAGATACTGTAGTTAAGGAAGCAGTAGTAGTTTGAAAATTAAAGCAAATAGTTTGTCCGGGTTCAGTGAGGATGGGTTGATGACAAGCTTTGTATTGGCAGTTATTTTGGACTACACAAAAACCCGTTAAACTGATTGTCCGTTATTATGGGCTGTAGTATAGACCAGTGGCATGGGTGGTGTTTGGGGTTCTATGGAGCCACATCTCTAGTACAGAGTATGAACCAGTACAGGTACCTACTTCAGGTGAGTGTACATGGACATTCAGCTGGCCATGTAGTCTGATTCTACAAGCTGCAGGTATTAGCTTACGTTAACTTTCCTGGATTACACATGCATATCTACTTTGACTTCACACACTCAGTCCTTTCAAGGATGGACTTCAGGCTTAGGTAATAGTTCCTATGTAGCCTGTGCAGTGTATTAGCTGGGACTGGTTTGGTTAGGGTTGACAAAGGAGGAGTAGAGATAGTGATTTGCTCTGACTAGAGGCCAGGGGTTCCAGAAACAGCATGCATTCAGTATGAATTCAAAGATGGTGCCTACAAGAAACACATGGTTCAGTAAAAGAGAGAGTCACAAGATCACATACAGGTGTGACCAATGTGAAACTAAGTTAGACTTCCTCCTAGTAAGGAAAGGGCACTTTGGTAGATCAGTGATTGCAGAGTCATCCCCAGAGAAATATTGGCTCAAAGAATGCAAGAGAGTTCAGGAAGTCCTCAAAAGAAAGGAGAAAGGAGAGGAGGAAAAAGTGGCAGATAGAAAAGATGTACCAGGATAAGAATGAATACTGGGTGGCTAACAAAGAGGCTAAGAAAACAGTTGCAGTAATGAAAAACACTGAGTCAGAAGCACTTGACTAACTTCTGAAGGCACAAATTCCATCAGGTTGCAAAGCAATGACAGTGAAGTAAAGAAGATAGTCATTATTGCTATAACAAAGTTGCTAAATTTGCAGCAAATGCCCATTTCAAAACCTACCATTGTGTAGCACTAAAAAGCCCAAATTGGTTAGAACTACCCTCATCAACTAACATATACACAGCTTCTTAGCATGTATAAAGTTATACAGAGTCCATCTGCTTCTGCAGAACTAAATAGCATTCTACACAATTGTTTTCTGATTTGTGCTCAAATATTTATGGTTGTTACTATCCTCTGACCTGTCTTATTCCTCTGTAAAGCTTCTTGCAGCCATTTCAGCATGTCTGCCCATGTATCACTCTCTTCCCTCTCTGTTTATAGTGAAGCAGTTTCTGAAAGGAGTTTTACACACAAGACCTCCTTGTAAACATTTTTTTCCTCCTTGGGATCTCAGTTCTGTACTGGTGCAATTGACGATCACCCTTTGAACCTGCCTCCCTGGCTGATTTGAGGTTCTTCATTTGGAAAACTGCTCTTCTCATTGTTCTGTCAACTTCAAGAAGAGTCTTGGTTGGAAAATTCTATCTGGTGTTCCATAGCGATGCAGTCACTCTGCAAGCCACCTCTTTTATGGCCAGGGTTGTTTCAGAGTTCACATTGAATCAGGTAATCAATCTCCCTGTTTTCTATCAACATCCTGAAAACAAGGGAGAAAAGATTCTTCATACTCTTGATGTGTATAGGTAACTCTGGTACTATCTTGACATAACAAAGTCCTTCAGGAAAACTAACAAGCAATATATTTCCTATTCTGGAACTAAAAAAGGTCAAGGCATGTTTAAACAGACCATTTCTAAGTGTTTTTTTCTCTGCTATTGTGTTTTGTTAATCACACCATGGCAAAATTATTCCAGGTAATGTTAAGGTACATTCCACTAGACCCTTAGCATCTCTATTGGCATACTGGAAAGGGGAGAACACTAGAAGCAGTCTAGAGACAGCAGCGTGGTCATCTGACCATACATTTACAACTCACTATAAACTAGACTCCTCCAGGTCCAGAGCAGCCTTTGCTAGGATCATTCTGTAGGGACTCCTAGACCCTTATCTTTCTGCCTCCCAGGTTAGATAAGCAATAGTATTCTACCTGTAGGCTGCTGCAGCATTGAGAGTGATGAACATGGTACAGCTGTATTGGTTGAACTTGCCTATAACAGTAGATGTTTGAAATCTTCGCTGCTGCAGTTGCAGTACCCACCCACCATCACCCTTTGTTATATATAGTTCTAGTGTGGGATAAAAAAGTTTGGATTTGTTGTTTATATCTTTAAGTTTAGAATGAGTTACCCTTTTTTGGTAAGGAGAAAGGCTGTTTAGTTCCTTCCAAAAGGGCTTAGCCTATAATCAGCCAGAGTAGTGGTGTGGGAGGGAGTGAACATTTTTAGAAACTGGCCAGTTGCTGTCTCCTTCGCAAGATGCACACACAGGCTACTGCAGCAGTGAAGAATTCAAACATCTGCTGTTATTGGTATATGCAACTTACACAACTGTACTTTTCTGTCCAGTCTTGCCTAGGTAGTGAACTTTGGGGAGGAATATGTAAATTCTGCCTTGGTTCCCGCTACTCATTTCACATCTCTGATCCCACATATTCTCATTTTCTGTTACATTTTCCCTTCTAGATTCCCCTGATACAGCTTCTGTATTACATATCAGGTTCTAGTCCTCATCCATGAAAAATTGCCTCTCCCATAATTCTTTTATGCTCTCTAATTGTAGTTCTAGGTGGAAAATAAATGCATGCCATTGTAATCCTCCATCCTTGCCAGTAACCCTTGTTGTATTTCGTCTCCTTCTTCTCTGTCACTGTTGATGCCCCTCTTGAAGTCAGTATTATTAACCCAGTTTTCCTTTGCCCATGATTCTATGCTGAATAACGATTCTGGAATCCTTTCCTTACCAAATTCACATGCTCATTTCAAAGTGCATCTTCTCTAACATTGCACCCCATACTTCTTAGTAAGATTACTCTTTGCTACTTATTCATACCTACAGTGCCATTCATATTCCATGATAATGAAGGTTAAGGTAGCCATTTTGGTAAGATGCTATTACTTTCTCATATTCACCATGACAGTATTTTTTAAATATATGTTTCCAACTAGTACCATACATTAGTATCTGGCAGGCTGAACTTATATGGTTTTGCCGCCTCTCATCTGTGTTTAGACCCATGTCACATTTTCCCAGACTTTATTTCAATAAAAACATTCACAAAACAAACAAGAAATAAACTTTGTATATTTTAATCTCGCAAGCATGTTTAACTCGGAACATACACTCACCCAAGTATATACATTTTCCAAAAAGGAAGGTTACCCTTCCATATATGAGCAGATGCCCCATATGGATAGCTGCACCCACAGTTTCACCCATTCTAAAATTACCTTTAATCATGCTGAAAATTCATGTTAGAGCCTTTGTTCCATTCAGTACCCTCACCATCCTTTCTTGTCCCATCTCAACTTTCCTACCAGATGTGAAAAATAAATTGTATACTCTCAATTACCTGAATTATACCCTTAAGAAAAAGTACTCTGTCATTAAATAAATAGATTTTGCATTGTTATGTTTCCTTCATTGGTGTCAGAGCTGGCAAATGATGTAGAGTGACCAATTACAGGCAAAGCTAATCAGACTTGATTGAAAAAAATGAATGTGCAAATATTTGCATAAAATTAATGGAGAAATGTAGATAGAGAGGTGTGTTATGTGATAATGATTGGCCTCCTCCCCCCTTGAAATTGGTGCAGTTTGAGGGGTCAGAGTATATAAGAGACAAAGGGATTTAAATAATTTGTGACCTGCAAGGTGTATGTACAAGTGATGTAAATATCAGCGTGCATAAAAGCCTGTGGCAGACGCTCAACGTTTTTATCCATGTTGATATAACATGTTGATCCAGTCTGTGTTCTGTAACCCTTGGACTGGTCGCCAGAGGTGCCTTTGTCAGCAACTTTCACAGATGTCCTGCAAATTCAAGTTCCCCTTCTCCCGAAATGCAGAGCTGTGGTTCTCTATTTCTCATATAGCTATTAAGTGGCTCTACTGCAGCTTCACTGTTAAAAATCATTTTTGTCAGCTTTGTGGCATATAAGCTACTATTTTCCTCAAAGTTTCTATTTTTAGTAGTTGTGCTTAGATTTTCCTAGAGTAATCTCTCTGCTGAAGCTAAAAGTTATTTTTTCATCTTCTGTCATTCTATACCCTCACTTAGGCTACTCTGCCTTATTTTCCTATTTTTGGTGCTTCCTTTCCTCCCTTTCTTGAGTTTAAAAGCATAATCAAATTCTGTATACTAGACAGGTGCCCCATAGCCATGCTCCGTATTTTTTTCACTGTTCTACCTTGTGACTTATGCGTAGTGTGCACAAGGAGAAGTAGTGCTGATTGTGTCCGATACCTGTGTCTCATACTGACATTGGATTACATCTCCCACAAAAGCAACGTTTCAGTTGGCGGCGGTGGCAGCAAACTTACTCTTAAGCTACCCATTGTATGGCAAAAGATCCATGTTTCAGTTTTATGCTGTGCTTGACTATTTTTTGGACAAGAAGAACTGTCTTAATAGATTGCATGAGGTTTGTTAAAGCTGTTGGATAAGTTGGAATTTAACAGTACAGAGATTCACAAAATGCAGGAGACACTGATATGGGGCAACATTCACTACTACAACCTTTTTAAGTGTAACAGCTCAAGGTGCTGGTGAGTTTGTGAGGCAGTCAAGTTGACTTCTATGTACATCTTTAAGAATTACAGCTTGGACTATCAGTATAGAAGCAAGGCTAGGTTTTGCCTCTGCTGTCTTGAAAAAAAACACTGTGCAGGGTCAGTGACTTTTATTATGGATGTATATGTTCCTTGTATTATGAATATACTTCAGGATTAATGCTTAATACATTTGTGTAAGAGTACTACTTGCAGTCACCATAACTGTGCAAGTAATAGAATTATTTGTTGCAGTAGCAGCTCTGATTGTCCTGCTCTCCTATTTGTGGTGTGTGAACGTGTGTGTGTGTGCATGTGTGCCACCTTTTTTTTTCCCCTAGGATAAACCATGTTAATAATGGGCTGCACTTGGAAAATAAAGCTACAGAAGCATCTTTGAATGCGTTCTTTTTGACTTTTTGTTTGAGTGTGGTTTATGCTATTGTATTTATGTTGAAGGAGATTTGTCATATTGCCCTAGATAATTTGGCCTGCCTCCTTTTCCCTACTATATGACATGTAGAGGGGGGGGGGAGTCAGCAAATGAACTAAAGATGGTGCTGTTATTCCCCCCCTTACAGCTAAGTTACCAGCTATCTTCTGCATGAGAAGGCAGTCACACCTGTCTGTAAGTCTGGCTACTGTTAAAAGTTTCGGCTGGAAGACTATTGATATCCATTGGCAGATAATTTCCATATGCTATGAATACCCTACAGCAGTGATCCTTGTCTTTGAATTTCTACACTTATGTGGAGTACTTAGATAAATGCAGTTTACTGACTCTCACCAAGGGAAGATAAACAGATGCTGGACACCAGTGTGTGAAAATTCTGATCTGATTTGATCTGGTAAGCTACTGAAGTTAGACGTTGAAGTGTTCAGAATGTTCTGCATTTGTTTTACTGCATATATTTTTCTTTACTTCATTAGGGCTATGAAATCTTCATGTTTGACAGTGTGCTGAATACCACGGTTTATCTTGGAAACACTACAGAAAATTACTTCAGAATTTCAAACCTGAAAGTGGGCCATAATTATACATTTAAAGTCCAAGCTAGATGTCTTTATAATGGAAAGATTTGTGGAGAACCCGCATTACTGCTTTATGATGAACTTGGAGAGGGTAAGTTCTTTACTAAACCTTGTGTTTTCATTTGGTGGCATAGGTTGCATTAGAAATTGCATGGCTTCCAAACTCTACCATTATCAATATATGCCATCAACAGTACTTGTCTGAGGTATTCTTACAGGTAGGTAGTGTCAGTCACTAGGCCTCAGTTTCTGAAGCCTTACCACCACTATTGGCATTCTTCCGAAGACCTAATTTTCTCAGTAGTCCAGAGAGAGATACCCCCACCTTCCTTATGGTCCCAGAACTTATATCACACAGTTGTAGTGATGGAATTTCACCTAAAAAATACAGCTGTTGTCTGTTCTGTTCTGTTGGGTTGTTTTCTGCTGTTTTGTTCTTCAGATTCATACCTTTTTGCAGTGTCCTTTTATTTTGGTAAGGAAGACCACACTTTCTTTAGACTGTATTATTTAATTTGTCTAAATAATTATAAGCTCTTTATTCCTTGTTCCTAAGAGCAAACCTGCATAATTTCTTTGTTCACTGTGTGAGCTGGTACAAAGACCTTTTTCAGCCATGGCTTGAGCTGTAAAGCAGCAGCAGAACAATGGGTTATAAACGATCACAAGCAAGAGAAATTAATTCTTTGACTATAGAATGTACTTCAACAGATGCCGAGAGAGTGACAAGTAAGGTCAAATAAAAGCTCATCTGAAAGAAGAAGCTTGTAACCTCACATTGAACTGATTTAAATAGAATGACTATTCGGCTGAGATATTACAGTATTGTAACAGGAAGTATTCAGGATAACCTGTCAGATAACACTAAGCCTAAGAGTCAGCCTTTACAGCTTGGTGGGAGAAGTACGCATGCATGCAAGGCAATTAATTACTCTAGTATTAATCAACCTTTATCTGTATTATATTTGTATTCATTTGAGATTTTAAGATGGCTAGTTCAGCACTAAATCTGTTAGAATGCTACTCATTTCTGACATAATAAGGGAGAAATTTCTGGTGGCAGGAGCTATGTTGGTAAAAGCTTGTTTACATGAAAATAATCTAAAATTAGGCTATTACACTTCATTGCTCCTCCTTAAGTGTGTGACCTTAATTAGTAGTGGAATGGCTTAGTTTGAAGTTTTACGGCTAAGGGAAGACAAGTGTTCATGGTGAAGAAGAGTGATGCTGACAAGTTGACACTAGTCATTACTGGTAAGACTGTCCATGATGCTTTCCAGACAAGAAGATGAACCAACAAATAATGTTTTATATTGTTTATATCATGGCTGTGTTACAAGGGAAGTTAAGGGTAACAACAAGGGTGGATTCTAATTTGGGTGTGAGGAGTTTTATTCCAGTAGATTTCCTGGCTTCAGAGTTTAGAAGATTTGATGACTTAGAGCATAGTTTGAGTTGCAGGAGATTTGATAATATATGAAAGAGTTTGTTTCATGTGTACATTTTCCATACTCTTGTTAACAAGACCTTTAAATGTAAGAGTTTTAACCAGACACCCAGGTGTCTATGCTTAAATGTGTGGGCCACAGCAAATTCAGGAAGCCATGCACTAGAACAGAAGTCATGCTGTTAAACATTTTTGGAGTACCACCAAGTCACACAAATGATTTTGGTAGCATTGTTCATAAGTTATTTCTAGGTGAACCAGTGCCAAAGGGTATTGATGTCTTTTTCTATTTCCTTCTGCATAACATTCTGTATGCGTAAATGCTTTTTGTTTTACCTCATCTTGATTCCAGGTATCACTGTCTTAAACACATGAAGCTAATGATGCTTGCTGGCAAAGCAGTATGTAATGCTGATAGTAACCCACAGCTTACAAGTAATAAAAAGGCCAAAAGCAAGTACAAGGTTTACTAAAACTACACATTTATTTGAAAAAGAACAGTATAAATTCCAAGTCTTAATAATGGATCAACACCCTTAACTGTACCGAGAACTGGATCATGGGCAAATGGGGCCCTAGGCAGGGTAATGCATCAGGAGCCCCCCAATACACAGCCCTGCAGCAATTCCAATGTCCTTTTACTTGGCTATTTCTCCCCACTTACCGCAAGCACTGCTCATACCTCTCAATGTGTGTATTGTTTACTGCTTTACTTCTAAAATGCTTACAGATATTTGGATTTAATTTAAAATTTTTAGTTTAAAAATTTTATAGCGCAAACACTGTTAGACAGTTGCTAATCAAAGCAATACAGTCTGACATGGAAAACAGACTTAGCTTTAAAACTTCTTTGCCCTTGAAACTCACATTAATTGAAACAGCATTGAAACCCACATTCAAAGAAAATGTATCTGGCCAGTGGCAGATAAAGTTAACCTTTGGGCCATTTTCAAATCATAAACCCTTCGCACTAATTTTTAGGACCATGCAAACATGCATGTGTTCTTTGATTCACCTTCCTGATTGTATTAAATTACATTCCTTGTATAATACATTGCCACTTAGAGCATGTTTTAAATTTGTAGTTTTGAACATTTTTCTCATAAGCAATGAAACAAAATGTATGAACCAATAATGACAAAACTGCCTAATTCAGAAAATTTCAGCCACAAAAGGCCATTCAAATGTCTGTCATTACAATCCACCAGTATCAGTCAATATGCACAATCTCTGCAGAAGTAAAAGTCATCTGAATAATTCCACATTAAAGAGATCCGTGACTAATGAAGAGGTTGCTGTTAGCAAACAACTTTATATTTCAGTGTTTCATCTACAAATTCAGTGCCTGCTGCCCTTAAAAAATAAATTGCTTATGCTATAATAAAAAAAAAAATGGTAAGCTGGTAATATTGCAATAGGGGATGGATGGCAAACAGGTTCATAGTTACTAGGCATCTCATCCAAAGGAAGACACACTCAGGACTGCTACACCCCATACAATCCTTAAACAACAATGCAGTACCAGCAGTCCATCTACATGCTGTGGCTGTGGGAGTACAGCAAACAGACTTCTGCATCAAAAGGAAGTATGCTACCTGTTGTGCTGCGAACAATGCTTTTCAGTTCTATAGCACAGTAGTGTTAGCTTTTGCTAAACAAAACAGCTGCAGATTGTAAACAGACTTAGCATGAGCAGCAGTAAACTTATCTTCCCTTGAAGCTCACTGTTCCTTGAAAAATGCACCTGAAACTCAGTTCCTTGAAAAATGTACTTGAAACTCAATTCCTTAAAAAATGCAACTCAGTTAATTGAAAATGCACCTGAACTGAATTCCTTGAAAATGCAGCTGAAGCTCAATTTTTAGCAAGTTGGTAATTGGGGTTGAGGATTCAGACTCTTGTTTCCTGTAACTAAGGTACAGGGTTTGAGCCTGAGCAAATTAACTAGTCACCTGCTCTCCCTAACTCTGGCATTTTACACAGACAAACCCTCACTTTTACTTTACTTGTCCATGTGTTTGAAGCAGCACCTTACTTGTCTCTCATATACACACACACTATTTGTCGATGCCATGTTGGTTGCAGTGGCCACCAAAAAGGAACTCGCTCAAGAAAGATCCACTGATCATCCCCCTAACTGGGAGTCTAGGGCTATGGACAGATTTGGGAAGTGGGTTTATTCTTCAGCAACCTTCGCTGTGAGGGCGCTGAACTATTTGGCCCATATCACCAGGCTTCAGAAGGATCTAATAAAAGAGATTGTTCAGTCTCCCACAGGGTTCATGCCTGAAGAGGAGAAGAGGTCTGTCTCCTGTAAGCTGGCCACCCTCACTGCCATGTCCAACACCTCTATGAGGATACTTTCACATGCTGCGGAAGTAACCTCTAAGGCAGCGAGTTCCAGCATTGCTATTCGATGCCATGCCTGGATGCAGCTTTGCGATTTTTCTAAACCCTTCAAGGTGTCATTCACCAATGCCCCTTTCGACGGATCAGCCTTGTTCGGTTCATCTATTTGCGACACTCTCTCCCAAAGCGAGAAAGATGGGAAGACGATTTCTGCCATAGAGGTCTGCTTCGCTACCCCAGAAAGAGCCTTTTCCTGGAATCAGCGTTGTGGTAAGAAGTTATGGTTCCAGAAGTCCCAGAGCTCTTCCTTTCAGTCTCAGGGAGAGGTTTCCTCCAGAGGCAGTGGAGGAAACAATGGACGCTGCCCTGGGGGCAGAGGAGGACCCAGAAACCAGGGTTTCTGAGAACCTTTCTCGGAGAAACCCTTTCCACATCCCTGAGGGGTTATCTGACTGCTGCACTCTGGAGGCAGTTGGGGGGGGCATCTATGACTTTAGCCAGCAGCCTGGGAAGCCATCACCACAGACTGTTAAATATTGACCAACATATCCAGAAGGTACAATATTCCTTTACTGTCCAACCCCAGACCCAAAAAAACCCTTCCTGATGTTCCACCCGATCGAAGGGAGACAGCAGCCGTGGAAATTTCCAGTCTGCTAAGAAAGAGTCACCCAGCCAGTCCCCCCAAACCAGTCCAGGTAAGGCATCTACTCAACATTCTTTTTGGTGCCAAAAAAGACTGGGGACTTGAGACCTATACTGGACCTCACCGATCTGATCATATCAGTTGCCAAAACAAAATTCTGTATGGTCACTATTCTATCCATACTCTCCATGTTACAGGAGAATGACTGGACGTGCTCCATACGGTCTGTATCATAACTTCGAATCAGGGAACATTGAACGCTCAAATGAACGAATTTTCACATCATCGAAGTTCCTGGATTTATTTCACACTACAGTGAAGACCGGGATTTTTGCCCTTTCCTCACTGTAGTGCGACCTCGGAGTAGGCATATATATTTAACGAGAGGTGTGGGGGGCACAGCCCCCCACAATGCAGTATTCGATTATGTGAACATTCGCTCATTTGAGCGTTTGATGTTCCGTGAATCGATTATGTGATATAGACCCGCTCCATAGACCTCCAGGTTGTGTACTATCATATAAAGATTGGACAGGTGCTCCAGAAGGTTTGTCCACTTCTGGTTGGGAGCCAGTCACTTCCAGTTCTGAGTATTCTCCTTTGGTCTCACCACAGCCCCCAGGGTGTTCACCAAAGTCATGGCAGTAGTGGCAGCCTATCCCAGACTGCAGCGTTTCCAAGTATTCCAATACTGGACGACTGGCTCATAGGTGCTTCCACCAGACATCGACTGTTGCTAGCCAGGAATTACATCTTGCAACTAGCTCAGTATTTGGGAATTTCTGTCAGCTTGAAAGTGTCACATCTCCAACGAGTACAAGTCCGAGACTTTATAGGAGCATGTCTCGACACTTTACAGTTCAAAGCCTTTCTCCCCCCTCCCCAACAAATCCTGTCATTAAAGCTTCATATCAGACATATTCTACACATTCCGTACCCCCTGGCATATCTGGTCCTTTGAGCTCTGGGGTCCATGGCTGCAACCGTTGCCATTATTCCCACAGTCCTTTTTCATATAAGAGTACTTTAATGGACCCTGGCAGTACAATGGTCTTTCTTGGATCTTCCTTTCTCTCATCTGGTACGATTGTCAAGGGTCTGCAAACTTTCTCTGATGTGGTGGTTTCACCCTCAAAATTTTCTGGACGGTCCTTTCTTAGCTCCTACACCCGCAGCTATGGTGACCACGGATGCTTCCCAGTTGGGGGGGGGGGTCATTACCTGGAACAGACTGTCCAAGGCATGTGGTCAGCCCTGGAGACTAATTTGCATATAAATGTCCTGGAGATGAGAGCAGTGCTTCTGGTGTTGCAAGCACTTCAGGACTCTCTTCTGACTGGGGCTGTTGCTGTCCACACCGACAATTTGTCGGTATTCTGGTATATAAACAAACAAGGGGGAACCAGATCATATCCCTTATGTTGAGAAGCCATGAGATTGTGGGAATGAGTGATCTCTTCCAGCCTCTTTCTTGTCGTGATGCACATTCCGAGGGAGTCCGCCGTTCTAGACAGGTTCAGTAGAACCCTGCTGATGCCTCATGAATGGTCTTTCATCCCAGCAGTGGTGAACATGATCTTCCAGAAATTGGGTCATCCTTGCTGCGATCTCCTCACCTTTCCTTCTAACAGAAAGTGCAGCAAGTTCTTTGCCCTAATTCCTCCACCAGAAGAATCTCCAAGATCTAGATCTAGGTCACGCAAGACTAGGAAGAACGGTTTCAAAAGTGACAATTTCTAATTGGATTTGCAAATGTATTCACTTGATTTATAATCTAAAATGTATTCCCTTACCACACAGAATGAAAGCCCATTCCACCAAATCAATTTCTACCTCCTCTGCATTCTGGTCCAGAGTTTCCATCGATAACATCTGTGCAGCAGCTATGTGGGCTAACCCTCATACCTTTATCAACCACTACAAACTGGACATAATTTCCAGAAGCCGAGCATCCTTTGGCTCTGCCGTACTCCGAAACATCCATCCTTAGGGCCAGCCAGGGTCTAAGTAGCTAGGGACTTAGTCCCATGGGTTGAAGATCAGATAAAAGCAACATCATCAAATAAAGAAGTTATGTTCTTAACCATAATGTTCCATCTTTGTTGTTGCCTTTCATCTGTCTTCAACCTTCCCCACCTCCGCCCCCCCTTCCTTTTTTTTGAGGACCTGCAAGATGGATCTCATACCATTCCTTGGTCACCTTTGAGCTCCTGAAGATGTTGTGTTATTTTCCTGGTACCTGTACTTCTTATTCTTTCTGCTTTGGCTGTTTCAGCAAACTCTATCTAAGGTAGTGATGGTGGAGTGGGGAATTGTGAGTGGAGGAGGAGGAGTTCAATTCTTGGATCCAAGCTATGTAATGTGGCTGATTCGGATCCGAGCCAATAGGTTGAAGTTAGATGAAAGACAACACAGATGGAACATTATGGTAAAAAGATAACTTATTTGTTGCCTATTAATAAAGAAAAATGTTCATTGAAAAAAAATGACTGTAGCCCAACTGTAGGAAAAAAAAAAGTTTCAGAAAATGTAAAAGAAGAAAGCTTCTTACTGCTGTTAGCATGGTGCTGTACTGGGACACACTGATTTTATCTCCGCCTTTTCCCTAGGATTTCATATGGTCCCCAATCCGGGGTCGGGGGAGTAAGCTTGCCAGGTGTTTGGGGGAGGCTGTTGGCTGTGGGAATGAGGAGGTGACATGACTGATAGCAAAAAAAAAAAAAAAAAATCAATGTTTCCAAGGCATGGAAGGAAATTTCATTTTTTTTTTTTTTCAGGAGATGGAATTGCAATTAATTATAATAGCAAACTGTCTGAAGCACCCTTTACTAATAATAAGGTGGCCCATGTAGAATGCTTTCTGTACATCGGAGGCAATATGGAGGTCAAAAGTCCCTCACCACCAATTAGTTGCTTAGGACCTTGTTATAAATGTGATAATTTGTGGGGATATCACTCTCCCCAATGGAGATGATGATGCATTTTTTGGCATTTAGTTTGAAAGCTAGTAATGACTGTCATAGCCTAACGAGTGCTTACTGCAGCTCATTACCTAAAAGCAATCCATTGCATTTCCTTCAGTGATTCACAGAAGAAACTCTGCATGTTTTCCATAGCTGGATTTCAGTTATTTTTCTTTCCTTTTATCACATGGGCCATGTTTTACACACAGGTCTATGTAGCAGCCTTGTCAGTTTGCTTACACTGACCTTCCTCCTCCTTTCCTCTGATGCCTATTAAATTATTCCCGAAAGGCATCCTGCATTTGAGACCACCAAAGTGCAGTACTTCACCAGCTTGGATCTGAATTTTATAGAAAGAAACTGATGCCCCCTTAATTTTGAACAACTGAAAATGGGAAAATTGAATTTTTGGAAAAAAATAGTTGCTCATCATTCCCACTGCTTTAGTAGACCTAAGGCTTTTTATAGGTTGAGTCTTTCCCAAGGTTCAACAACCAGACAGCTTCCAAAACTTTTGGCTCCTTCCCACACCTTCATTTGACAGACATTTTCTATGCTTTTGGTAAAGAAATCGAACTACTGTTAGCGGAAAGTGCAACTTACACATATGTAATTTCCTTTATGGGCCTGTCATTCATTAGGGTACTGTTCAGTAAAATTATCTTTGTAATAGTAGTAGAAGTCCTGTACCAGAACCTGCAAGCTTTCTCAGCAGAGTCTTTCTCTCTTTGCTTGGAAGACTACCTTCTTATTAGCAATGTAGGTGAACTACACATAAAGTATGAGAGGCATATCCTCCATTCCTCTTTTCTTTCCCACTGATGCCTGAGGGTTTGTGCTTTTATGCTTCACTTTTTTTGTTATGGACAATGTAAAATTGTAATTTAGTCTCTCTTTTTCTCAATAGACATCTTTTTTTTTTCCTGTATATTCAGTCATTTTATTTTATATGTGTTCTAGTTTTGCCCTTCTTTAGAAAAATCTTAAAGGGTCATTCCCCTCAACCCTCAAGTGCTCTTGCAACCAGAATATGGCAGGCCATGGTAAATATGAAATATTTTTACTTTCTCCAATTCAAGATAAAACTGACCTTGTTTCATTTTTCAGCTTTGTCGCTTTTTTCCAAGTAACCCAAGACATTCCATATGAGAGATTAAGGATTGATCACTGCTCAGTAGCCTAACCTATATAGGTTATGTTCTGTCATGGACATAACAGCTGTCCAACTTCCAAAGCTTCAGGGCCTACTTCCACACACCCAAACCATTAGTTGCAACTGAGCTGACTAAAATAACAAGTTTGGATGCCAAGCCCTTCAGTGGTTTCCTGCTGCCAAAGAGTGCACTCCTCAGTGGGCTTTTGAGAACTGACAAGTTGCTGTTCCATTGCTGGGCAGATAAGTTCCTTTTGGGGAAAAATATTCCACATATTATTATTGTTATTGTTTAACTTATTTCCTGTTCAGGAGAGTATTTTTTAAGCTAGGAATATGTGTTTTTATTGACTGTTAGTGAATTTGCTGTACTTTTAAACAAGGGTACATTTGTTTCTTACAGTTTAAAAGTATGTTTAAATGTTCTAGCACTTTTTTTTCTGTGTAGAAATTGTGTTTAAATTACTTTTGAGGGCTGATGTATGAGTGCTTTTTACTGTGTTTTAATTTGGAAATGTTACTTTTAACCAGTTTTAAAATTTTACTGGCTTGTGGTGCTTACTTTTCCTAGGAGACAAGCACCAATATGATGTTGTTAATCTTCGTTCATTCCTTACCGATGGGTTATCGGTTCCTTCCTCAGAACCAAGCCGGCCAATATCAAGCTCACATCAGCCAAAAACTCTCGAGCCAAGGTCCTACCTAGAATGCGCTGCTCCCTGTTACCTCAGATCTCATTTGCCACATTGCTGAACAGCTGTCAAGCCACTCTCTCAGCTAAGTGTCTAATTTTTTTGACAGTTTATATATTATTACTCTAAAATTTTATCAAAAGTTTATTCTAATATTTTCCTACCCTATCGCACAATTTAGACTCTCTCCATTTATTACCCTCTTTTTATTACCCTCTTTTCTTACCTTGTGGTAATTCTCTATCACCATCATTGGTATTCCTTCCTTTTCTCTTTTTACCCTTTTCTTGGGTAGCCGTTATTCTTCCTTTTGCTATCGTGCTTCTTCTCAACACCAGTTATGTCAGATAAGAAGAGTTCTGTTGGTTTCAAGCAGTGCAAGGATTGCGGCCGTAAGTTACCGCTTTCCGATGGCCATGACTTATATGTCTACTGCCTTAATGTCTCCCACTTGACTGTCGATACTCCGTGTGGGATTTGTAAAAACTTCTCTACCAGGACTCTCAATGAGAGGAAGAATAAGTTAATTTTGAAAGGTCTCCTCAAGTCTCCTTTCTCTGAGGCTATTTCTGGGTCAGAGGGCTCACCCCCTCCTGTTAAACCCTGCAAAAGGCATTCTTTCTCTACTTCATCGAAGTCACTCCCTTCTTCTCCTGCTGTAGATCGTAGGGAGTCGACTCACTAAAAGGTGAATTGATTACTACTCCGGCGCTGCCACCTGTGACCCTGTCGGCTCCAGGCTTGGCACAGCCCCAAGTGATCCTGACTACAGCCACGTCTCCTTTATCAATATCGGCACTGGAGTTCTCGGTGCAGACAACTACGGTTGCCCTAACAGCACTGTCAGTACAGGTTCAGTCCCCTTTGGCACCAAGTATGACTCTTCTGTACTCCACAGCGCAGACTTTTTCTGCACCATGTACTTCAGTGCAGTCCTTCTCAGCACCGTCCTTAGTGCAGACACTTTCCACTACGGCACCGTACCTTTTGGGGCAGACTTTTGCGGTGCAGACATCTTCAACTACCACGGTGTTGACATCTTCAGCGCAGACCTTTTCTACACCGTTTTCTTTGGTGCACACTTCCTTAGCTTTGAGCCCTGCACCTGTTGAATTAGCAAGGACCAAATATTCCCCTTCACTGGATCCTTTTGCAAGCAGTCAAAATAGTCCTTTCTTAGAAAGGCCAGAATCGCCATCAGCCTGTCCATGAGGTCAACCAAGAGTCTTTCTGAGCAGGATGTGCTGCGGCTTGTTGACCAGTTGGTTGTGGCCAGAGATCTTTCTCAGCTGTTGAAGTCCACGTTCCCTCATTCAGGTGAGTGTATTTTGCCTCATACCCCAATGTATACTCCTCCTTTGACTGCCAATCAAGTTTCAAAACCTATTACTCTGACACCAGATTCCCTTCCTCCAAATCCAATAGTGGATCTCACTTTGGAACCAGAGTCGACTTTGTGGCCTTTGGTGCACTGGGCATCGGGCTCTTCTCAGGCCAGTGGCTGTGCTGTTGGGGAGATCATTACTGGCTCCATGCCGATTTTTTTCTATGGCACCTTCCAGGGATGCTCTCTCTCTCTCTCTCTCTCTCTCTCTCTCACGTTTCATGGTCCTCTTGAGACTCCTGGTCTGGGGGCGGGCCTGTCGGGGTGGGGTGTGACCCCAGTTCAAAGGTTGTCGTGCTTGGTTCTGGGCTCCCATTCCTCCTTGGGCGGGCCAGCCTTCCAGGCCATGGAGAGGGCGCTTGCCTCCGCTGGCAAAGCTCATTTGTCAGAGTCCTCTACTCCCTCTGTGCTGCAACTGCCACAAGTTTCAATCCCTTGACACCAGTCACAAGAGCTTCAGGTCTCTCCTCCTCAGGAGACCCCTTCTTTGCAGTCTTCCCCAGAACCTCCCAGTGAGGAAGCACACCGCAAAGCATCATGCAAGAGGAAGCACATGGACTCCACTGAGGAGTCATTGACTGAAGATACGGATTTTGATGACGGGGAAAGGTTCCCACGGTCACCCTCTGATGAGGTGACCTTTGGTGACATCCTCGAGATCCTTAAACAGAGGAGTGACCTGAAGACCTCTAATCCTCCCTCTGAGGAATCCGTATTCCTGCAGGCTTTCGTGCCCAGCCCCCTACCTCCTGGGTCACCCCGCCTGCTGATGAGCTCATCCAGAAGGCTCTTGATACCATGGAAGCGATACCTAAGAGGCCAGACAAAATATTATCCCCCCCCCCCCGGCGGAGCACCCCCACTGGTCACCTGGTCTTCCAGTAGACGCTATGGTGGTGGCAGCTGCTACTAAGAAGGATTTGGCAGAAGTTAGCCAAACTGTCCATTTCCCCCAACAGAGAGTCCCGGGCGATTGACAGATTAGGGGAGCATGTGTTTGCTTCATCCACCTTCGCCGTAAGGTCTTTGAATTATCTGGCACATTTTACCAGGCTTCAGCGAGATCTTATCAACCAGCTCTCTGAAACGTTGGCAGGAGCTGTTTCTGACGAAGTCCGTGATAATGTGGCTTCTCAGATAGCCACCCTAGAGTCCATTTCCAACTCTTCCATGCGTCTTATTTCTCACGCAATGAAAGAGGTGGCTAGAACGGCAGGGGTAGGTATTGTTGCCAGACACCATGCTTGGATGCACCTTTGTGACTTTGTGGACTCCTTTAAGGCTTCCTTCATGAATGCCCCCATAGAGGCCGCTTCTTTGTTTGGCCCTAAAGTCAAGGATACACTGGCATGGTGCGAACAAGATGGCAAGACCTTGTCTGCCATTGGTGTCAAGACACTCCACTCCTCAGTGATTTTATTCCAGAAATCAGAGGAGCAGAAAGATCTGGAAAAAGAAATCACAGGGTTCTTTCCAGGATGCACGTGCCGAGTTTTCCCCTAGAGGCAGAGGGGGAAACTCCTATGGAAGATGGCCCTTTCAAGGCAGAGGAGGTCAGCGAAACCGGGGTTCCAGAGATTTGTTCTCTGGCCAACCCTATCAGTGCTCCTGAAGCATTGTCTGACTGCTCACCTCTGGAAGTGGTCAGTGTCATTTCTCCTTGTACCTTGCTGCCTGGCAAAAGAAAACTGACTCTTGGGTACAACAGATTATATCCAGAAGCTGTCAAATCCCCTTCCATCTTTGCCCAGTCTCATCAAGAGTGTTGCCCAATGTTCCACCCAGTCAAAGGGAGACAGCAGCACATGAAATCAAAAAGCTGCTACAAAAAATTAATCCAGATGGTCCCCCCAGACCAGATAGGATTCGGATTTTATTTACGGTTCTTTTTAGTGCCAAAAAAGACGGGACTGGAGACCAACTCTGGATCTCAGTACACTAAACAAATTTGTAAAAAAAGAGAAATTCCAGATGGTCACGGTTCAGTCTGTCCCTCCTCTTCTGGAAGAAGACAATTGGATGTTCTCTGTAGATCTTCAAGATGTGTATTACCACATAAAGATGGACAAACGCTCAAGAAGATACCTCCACTTCCGTAATGGAGCCAGTCACTACCAGTTTCGACCCTTACCTTTCGGTCTCTCTACAGCCCCCATAGTGTTCACAAAATGCATGGCAGTGGTTATCACTCACTTGCGACTTCAAGGATTCCAGGCATTTCCATATCTAGATGACTGGCTCCTTACCACCCCCACCAAGCTTCTACTGGAAGAAGCCCTACAGTATACTCTCTTAACAGCTCGAAGCCTGGTAATCGGTATAAACTGTGAGAAATCCAACACAACCCCAACTCAGTCTTTGGAATTCATAGGGGTACTGTTGGACACGAGAAATTGCACAGCATCCCTTCCAGAACACAGACTTCAGATAATAAGACAACAAGTTCAGCTGCTGCTCTTTCACCACAAATCCCCACCTCGATCTGTACTTCAGCTACTGGGGTCACTGGCAGCTTTGATTACCATTGTTCCCCTAGCCAGATTCCACATAAGATTTCTTCAATGGTACCCTCTACAACATCCTTTGTCTTTTCAAATAAGTGTGACTCAGAGATGCAAGCAAGATTTACTCTGATGGATGTCTCGAAATCCCCAACAATGGTTCCACCCTTTCACCCCCCATCAAGCAATAGCCACGGTGCCCACTGACGCCTCCCTGATGGGGGGGGAGCTATGTTAGGGAAATTCGGTCCAAGGCACCTGGTCAGAGACAGAGGCCCTTGTGCATATCAATGTCCTTGAACTGAGGGTGGTGCTTCTAGCATTGCACGCATTTCACTCCTTCCTTCCATCAAGGACTGTTGCGATCCAATCAGATAACATGTCAATGGTCTTGGTACATCAACAAACAAGGGGGCACCAGATCTTACCCATTATGCCAAGAGGCCATGAGAATATGGCAATGGGTGATAGCTCACAACCGCTTTCTGAATGCAACACACATTCCCGTGAGCTCCAACGTGATAGGAGACAAATTGAGCAAGTGCATTCTACAGCCTCACGAGTGGTTCCTCAATCCTCTGATAGGGGCAAAAATCTTCCACTGCTGGGGCCAGCCTTGCTGCAACCTGTTTGCCTCCCCAACCAACTACAAGTGCAGCAACTACTTTGCCCTGATCCCCCCTCGGGGACAGTCACCAAGGGATGCTCTAGTCCACGCTTGGCCCTCGGGTCTTCTTTATGTCTATCCTCCTCTTCCCCCGATTTCTAAAGAAAGCACAACAGTTGAAGAGCAAAGTGATATTGGCCTCGACAAGTCTGGTTTCCCTTTCTCTGGCCTCACCTGCTAGATCAACCATGGATCCTCAATCCATCACCAACGTTGATCTCCCATCTGCAGGGTCTGATTCACCCCAATGTATCAACCCTGAGACTAACAGCTTGGTTTCTCCACTTCCTATGATTGCCAGTCATGAAAACCTTTCGTCCCCTGTGCGCAGTATTCTTATTGCATCTCATAAATCGTCCACCAGACTAATCTATCTTAACAAATGAAAGAGGTTCTCTCTATGGGCAGCAGATAAGCAAATAGACACCTTGTCAGCCCCAGTCTCGGTGGTATTGGATTACGTATCACATCTTTTCCACTCTGGGGTGTCTGCCTGTACTATCTGTGTACATTTAGCTGCCATCTCCAATTTTCTTATTGGCTTTCAAGATTCTTAACTTATGTCAGACAGACTCTGTAAGACTTTCTTGAAAGGGGTTATCCACCTAAAACCTCCCTTTAGAGAACCCGTACAACCTTGGGATTTGATTTGGTTCTGCAAGCTTTAACAGCTCCACCCTTTGAACCTGCATCCTCTTGTGCTGCAAGATATCTCTCTTGGAAAACTTTGTTTCTGATTGCAGTCACATCATCCAGGATATTGTCAGAACTTCAGTCCTTATGGATCAAATCTCCCTATCTTATCTTCCCTAAGGATAGGGTATAACTGAGAACCAATTCTACCTTTTTACCAAAAGTGGTGTCAGAGTGATTAACCAATCTATTGATCTCCCAGTGTTCTTTCCTAACAAGGGAGAGTATTGCCTGCACTCCTTGGATGTCCACAGGCAAATACGATTTTTTCTGGACAGAACAAAATCTACCCATAAATCAGACCAACTATTTCTGGCTTTTTCTGGACCTAGACGGGGTCATCCTGTATCAAAAGTTACATTGGCTTCATGGTTGAGAAATTGTATCACCTTTATCTACAACAAAAACAATCTCACCTTGCCTCATAGAGTCAAACACATTCTACAAGATCTGTGGCAACTTCAGCAGCTTTCCATGCTAAGGCTTCCCTCAATTATATTTGTTCAGCTGCAACTTGGGCCAAACCTCATACCTTTATTCTTCATTACAAATTTGACTTGGTCTCCAGAGGTAGAGCTTCCTTTGGTTCCATGGTGCTCAGGAATGTCCTTCCATGAGGGCCACCCAGGAATACATGTAGCTGGGGACTCTGTCCCATCAGTAAGGAATGAACGAAGATTAACATCAGATAAAGAAGTTATGTCTTACCATAACTTTCCATCTGTGCTGTTGATCTTCGTTCATTCATTACTTCCCACCCTCTGTCCCCCATCCGGAGGTTCTTGGTTGATCTCATGTACTCCTTTCTTGTAGGTCTGTTATGACTAGAGGTAGCCTCTACTTTTATCTATCAACTTGCAAACTCGATCTGAGGTAACAGGGATCAGAGCATTCTGGGTAGGACCTTGGCTCGAGAGTTTTTGGCTGACGTGAGCTTGATATTGGCCGGCTTGGTTCCGAGGACAGAACCGATAACCCATCAGTAAGGAATGAACGAAGATCAACAACACAGATGAAATGTTATGGTAAGACATAACTTCTTTTTTTTGACTTAGCCATGGAACAAACAACTGTTCCCATGGTTGGTCCTATTTCCAGCCAAAAAAAGAAAAGAAAAAGTTAAACGGCCATTGCCATCATGACAGGATAGCAATTTTCCTGCACCGCAGGTGGCTGACTCTGCTGTGGACAAAGCTGGTTCCTCAGACCACTCATCTTTTTCCCAGATCCCTCTGGTGTTATCCATAGAGACAGTATGGACCAGGTGTTAGCCTTATCCTCTGCAAATGTTAGGGTCCCCTCAGTGGGCAAGGGAGATCCACTCTTGTCAGTCTTGGGAGAACAGGCAGTGAAGGTGCCCCTGCTTAGCTAAAATGTTGTGTCCATCCCTGCAGAATCATCTGATGCCATTAATAATCCTATTTGCCTCAACATTCCTATCAGAAAGAAACAGAAAAGTAAACATTTATCATCTCCTGCACCACTTTCACCGGACAGGAGTAGTTTATTATGTCTGGCTAAGGGTCTTTTACAGGTTATTGACCCTTTTTATCAGCTGGTTTCTAGTAAAAGAAACCGGGATTCCTCTTTTCCTGATGAAATATAAATCTGGAGAGGAAAGCGATGTGACAGATACAGGTTTTTCTTCTGTACATTTTTAATTCAAACTCAGCATGTCATCTGAACCTCCCTTTCAGAGATTTTCTTTCTCTAGAACTGTTTCCAGAATGTGCCATTGTTTTCAATGGGGGAACTCAAGGTTATCAGTCCCTTAGAAAATACTATGAGCTGTTATAACTGGACTTTGAGGAACCTCCTGTAATCCCCCCACTACTGTCAGCATTGGAGAATGTGTTTGAGACAGCCTTCGGTTTCCATGACAGTCAGCCTGCTGCACCTAGGAAATCAGATAGAGTTCTACAAAGTTCCTGAATCTTCCAAATTTTTATGCACTTATCCTAGACCTGAGCCAGCAGCTATAGCTTTAGTTAATCCATTTGCTGCCAAGCATACCTCTCAACCTCTTAGAGCAAGAAATCTAGACAAAGCCATAAACAGTTGGGTCACAGAGGTCCAAAAATAGGGACAATTTTTAAATAATGCCCTTACACACTTAAGTTGATAGAGTAACAGGTTTGGTTTTTGAATTGACGTGAATTTTTCTGAAGGGTATGAAGCCTGAAACTCAAATTTTTGTGTCATTATATCCTGACTTGAATCCTCAGTGATTTGCTACAACCAAAACAGTTTTTTGAGAAACGGACCAAAAATGTGAGCCAGAAATCTGGACATTTTTTGAAAATCTAGACAGTTGAGAGGTATGCTGCCAAGTATTTTGTTAATTGTTATCCTCCAGACAAGGATGGTAAAACAGTTGACAAGTCTGGAAAAAAGTGCACGCTTCATCTTTAATTTTTAAAATTTTGAATTCTCGGGCTAATATGTGAAAATTTATTCTAATTGTGAAAGTATGAGGAATGTTTTATCTGTGAAGAAAAATCTTTTTGCGTTGGTTATTTTCTTTATTTTCTCAGGTCATAACTAATTGTTTAAAGTGTTGATACTACATCCAGGACTGTTGCCACTTGTACTGTGTTAAAGAGGTTTTCCTGGCTGCATTGCACAAACCTCCCTGAAAATCTGAAAAATTATATATTAGATTCTCGTTTGGACAGAAATTTAGTTTTAGAACCCCCTGCTGAAGAGGTTATAAAATGCAAGAAATCTGTTTAGATTTTTCAGCTGTTTATCTCTAAATTTTCCAAGGGATTTTCTGATCTGTTGTCCAGTTTTGGCAAGAAACTAAGTAAACAATCTCAGCAAAATGCTGGTAAGCAGACATTTAAAAAAACAATGGCAGGGAGATTCCAAGAAGAAAGCAGGAACATCCAGAAAAAAGAAAAGACAAATACAGCAGAAAAACTGTATAAGGAACCCCCCCCCCACACCCTTAGTCTCTTACTTTTTCTAGAAAGTCTGAATCTCCATTTCTGTCTCTGATAACAGATTGTTTCAGACAAATGTGTTCTGAGGCTGATTCAACAAGGTTACAGATGATAACTGGAAGAAATTCCTCCATTCTAAGGAATTATTCCACATCCACCAAATCAAACCCCTCTCTTCCTTCCTATCCCACAGCACATGCTGCCTTGGGGGTTAATCAAAGCAGTTCCTCCTTCCCAGTTGGGAAAGGGTTTTTATGTAAGAATGTTTTTGGTGCCAAAGAAAGAAGATGCTTAGAGACCAGAGGTTCATAGGAGATTACTAGGGTAATGACTTTGCAAGTCTAGCCTGTTTTACAGAGATTTTACCAAATTTACTGTCCCTGGGGGAAATATATCAAGGGTCTGTGGGGTTTTCGCTATTTTTACAGATTTCGTCTGTCTGTAAGGGGCATGGGTGCCACCCCAGGAGTGAATTTGCAATTCCCATCCATTAGTCCAGATTGCGCTTGAAGATGGTTGGGAGGGTCTCTACTTCATGTGAATAGCAAGTCTGTTCCAGAAGAGGAGCAATCTTTGGGACACATAATCTCTGTCTCCAGCATGATCTATTCATGTCAAAGATCAGGTTTATGTCTATGGAGCGGGTAACCCTTGTGCTTTTAGTTTTGTCAATATGCAACATTTCCATCAGGGCTGGGTCATAGACTGCCTTGTAAGTCAGCCACAGATCAGACCTCAGATTGGTCCACATACATGTTAGTTATACCCCACATTTTTTGGTGAGAAACCTCTGAAGACGCTCCAACTGTTGCAGGTGCCTGGCAATGTGCATGCCAAAGAGTGCATTGTACTCGGTTGTTGGTCTGATGAGGGCTAAGTACAGTGGTACTATGTCATCTTTAGATCTGGATGCTATGCCTTTACTTACAAACTGAGCCACATAGAAGGATTTCCTTATCACCACGGGCACCTTGTGGTCAAAGTTCAGATTGCTATCTAAGTGCCCATATGTCTCACCACCAGTTCTGGACCTTTACTTCCTAAACTAGTATGTGATATTGGCAAGTTCAAAATGCTTTCACTTCACAGCCTGTTTTCTCTTCCTCATTTGAGATTTTGTAACCTTAGATTTCAAAGACGCTTCTTACATTCCTATTCATCCAGATTTCAGACTATTCTTAAGCTTGTGTGTGTCTGGATCACATTATCCATTCCCTGCCTTAAACTTTGGGCTGTCCACTGCTCCAAGAGTGTTCACAAAGGGTCTAGTTCCTGTTATAACTCGTTGCAAGCTAATGGGTATCCACATTTTTTCATATTTAAAAAAGTTTTTTATCTTTGCAGAGTCTTTTTCAATGCGTCAAGAAACTTACTTGGGTGAGAGATTTTCTATGCACCCTGGGATTCCAAGAGAACATTCAAAAGTCTCTCTTGATTTCATCACACAGGATTGTATTCCAATTTCACTCTTTTACCCTCATTTTATCTAACTAGCTCTACCCATTGGGTATTTCTTATACCATCGTTGGTATGCCCTCTCCTTACCCTTGTGGTATTGCTTAATACCATCGTTGGTATCTTCTTTCCATTTCTTCTTCCTTCTTACTTTTTAGGTACTAGTATTTTCTGTGTGTATGGAAATGTCTGACAAAAAAGGGACATCGGGGTTTAAACATTGCACCTCTTGCAGTGGTAAACCCCCTAACTGCGCCTTGCACGACGACTGTGCTTATTGTCTGGGGGTTTCTCACCTCTCTGTTAAACCTCCTTGCCAGATTTGTCAAAGTTTTAGTCAGCAGACGCTGAATGAAAGGAAAAATAAATTGATTTTGAAAGGCCTTTTAATTTCTCCTTTCTCAGAGGCCCTTTCTGTGTCTGAGGTCTCAACCCCTCCAGTGAAGGACAAGAAACGTCCCCATTCGGATCCCTCTTCACCGGCTGGTGATAAGGGCAAGTCCTACGAATTATCGGATTGCTTCATTGGCTCCGATTACGAATACTGCTTCCGTTCCGAGCTCTGCTCCATTTGGCAGATTGACCGAAGTCATGGACATTACAGGACTTTCAACATCGGTGCCACCTTCGGCACCGACCCTGCTTTCCATGTCAACTACGGCTCCGACCTCACCTTCGACAACAGCTACGGCACTGACTTCACCTTTTACCTCACCAAAATCAGTTTTGACACACGCAATTCCTTTGGAACCAATAACTTTGACTCCGAGTGCCTCCTCGGCACTGAGTCCTTTTTCTACTCCGCTGATTCCTTTACTACCTGTCTCCAAATTAGAGATTATGGTGCCACTAGCTCAGACACCACGGATCCGATACTCCCGTTCATTGGATCCATTCCTAGGTCAGATGTGCAGCCCCTTTCTGGACCGACCCGACTCCCCTTCAGGAGTGTCCATGAGGTCCACCAGGAGTCTTTCCGAATTTGATGTGGTGCACCTGTTGGATCAGCTGTTGACAGCCAGAGGGATAATAAATGTTCCTAAGACTCACCCCCCCCCCCCCATTTGGGGTTTGGGTCTGTCTCTCCCAGGACTCTGACTTATACTCCTCCTTTAGATCCATCTATTCCGAAGCCCATTGCTTTGACGGCCTTTGTGGAAACCCGTTCCTCGGCACCGACATTGACTATCACTGAGGCTTCGAGGCCACCCCTTTAGGTTTCGGTTCCATCAGAACCATCCCTTCCTCCTACTCATGGTTGGGGAATGGGGAATGGAGTCCTCTGTCCTAAGCACAGTTCTGAGTGTTTTATCGGTTCCATCCTCTGATCTGGGGATAACATCTGCCACAATCTTGTTTTTGAGGCTCCATCCCTGGGAGTGGGTCCAATGGAGCGGGGTGTGACCCCGGTTCCGAGGTTGTCCTCAGTTCTGGGCTCTCATTCCTGTTCGGGTGGGCCTGGTTCTGGGTGATGGCGAAGGTGCTTGCTTCAGGAAGCACTCCGACGTCGTAACTTCACACTGCTCCTGCTGAGCTACATCTACCACGGGCCACCTCCCCAGGACACCGAGAGCAGAAGCCTCAGGAAACCCCAGTTCAGTGTACCCATCCTTCCGAGTCTTCCTCAGATATTCCCACTGAGGAACTTCCTCAGAAGAAGGCGTGTAAGAGGAAACACATTGACTCTCCTGAAGAGTCTTTGACAGAGGATACAGACTACGATGATGGGTACGGGTCCCCATGATCACCCGCTGTCGGAGACATCATGGAAATATTGAAACAGAGGGGTGGCTGGAAGCCCTCTAACCCTTCCTCGGAGGAGTCTGCCCTCCTGCAGGCTTTTTGTTCTCTGCCTTCTACCTCTTGGGTGACCCCCAACTGCCAACGATTTAGTCCAGCTCATCGTGCAGCGAGCATAGCAGAACCCTGACTCGGTTGAGACCATTCCCCGGAGACCAGATAAGGTCCCCCCCCCCCGGAGCACCCCCACTGGTCCAGAGGTTTGCCAGTTGACGCTATGGTGGTGGCAGCGGCCACTAAAATGGATCTAGCGAAAGAATGTTCTACTGTTCACCCGCCCAACAGAGAGTCCCGCACTGTGGACATACTGGGAAAGCAAGTTTTTGCTTCAGCGACCTTTGCTGTCAGGTCCTTGAACTACTTGGCACATTTCACGAGAATCCAAAGAGATTTGATTACCGAAATTTCTGGAGCCCTCGCGGGTCAAGTTTCTGACGGGGCATGAGACAAGGTTGCCTCTCAGCTTGCCACCTTTGAATCTATCTCCAATTCGTCCATGAGGTTGCTCTCCCACGCAACCGAAGGGGCAGCTAGAGCTGTGGCTGCAGGCATAGTCATGTGGCGCCATGCCGGGATGCACATCTGTGACCTTGGGGACTTCTTCAAGTCCTCCTTTTTGAACACCTCTATTGAACCATCTTCCTTATTTGGTTGTAAAGTAAAGGACACACTGGCCAGGTGCAAGCAGGATGGAAAGACTTTGTCTGCCATTAGCCTACGTTTCTCCAAGCCCCAATGTTCTTTTTCTAGGAACCAGAGGAGTGCGAAAATCTGGCACAAGAAATCTCAAGGTCCTTTCCATAACGCATGTGGTGGGGATCCCCCTAGAGGCAGAGGGGGTTCCAGTGGTGGAAGACTCCCCTTTATGGGCAATGGGGGTCCCCAAAACCAAGATCCAGGGATTCATTCTCTGGGCGGTCTTATCAATGCTCCTGAAGCGTTGCCTGATTGCTTTCCTCTGGAAGCAGTCTGGGCTCATTTTTCTCTGCACCAAACTGCCTGGTGCTCTATCTCAAACGATCGATGGGTGCAGAGAATAATCTCCAGAGGCTACTACATCCCTCTATCCTCCCGTCCAAGATCTACAAAAAACCTTCCCAATGTTCCGCCCAATCAAACTGAAGAAGCAGTTTTAGAGATAAGAAAGCTGCATCAAAAAAAGAGTCATCCAACCAGTCCCTCCAGACCAATGCGGATCCGTTTTTTAATCAGGATTCGTTTTGGTGCTAAAAAAGACCCCGGGACTGGAGACCCATTCTGGATCTCAGCCATTTAAACAAATCAGTGGTTCAAACCAAATTCCGCATGGTCACTATTCAATCCATTCTCCCTTTTTTACGGGAGGATGTTTGGATGTGCTCGATAAACCTCTGGGATGCGTATTACCACATCAAAATGGACCAACGCTCCAGGAGTCTCCTTCGCTTCCGGCTAGAAGCCAATCATTACCAGTTCCGAGCCCTGCCATTCGGTTTCTCAACAGCCCCCAGAGTGTTCACAAAATGTCTAGCAGTGGTGACAGCTCATCTGAGACTTCAAGGATTCCAGGTGTTTCCATATTTAGATGATTGGCTCCTTTCCACCCCCACCAAGCGTCTTCTGACCATGGCCCTCCATTACCCACTCTCAGTAACGGAGTTCCTAGGCATCACTATACATTGGGTGAAGTCCAACTTACAACCTACCCAACAACTGTAATATATAGGGGCAGTTTTCAATACTCGAACATGCCTGGCATCTCTACCGGCTCACAGGCTTCAGAGGTTAAGATTGCAAGTACAGGTGATACTCTGTCAAAAAAAGGTGTCAGCAAGGGAAGTTCTCCAGGCTCTGGGGTCTATGGCTGCAGCCATTCCGATAGTTCCTCTGGCAAGATTACACATGAGACTGTTACAAGGCACGTGGTCGAGCTTAGAGGCCAACCTGCATATCAATGTTCTGGAGTTAAGAGCGGTGCTGTTGGCGTTGCAGGCATTACATCCACTCCTTCTATCGGGAATTATTGTGATTCAGTCATACAGTATGTCAGTAGTTTGGTACATAAACAAACAAGGAGGAACCAATCCTACCCCCTGCATCGAGAGGCCATGAGAATTTGGAACTAGGCGATAGCTTCCGACTGCTTTCTTATAGCAGGAGTTCCAACGTGATTGCGAACAGGCTACGCAGATGCATTCTCCTTCCACATAAGTGGTCTGTCAATCCAAAAGTGACGGCAGAAATTTTCAGCCGATGGGGCCAGCCTTGCTGCGATCTCTTCGCCTCCCCTTCGAACAACAAATGCAGCAGCATTTTTGCCCTCTTTTCCCCAGAAGGGGAGTCCCCGAGTGATACTCTGACTCACGATTGGCCAACGGGTCTCCTCTATGCTTATCCTCCAATTCCCTTGATACTCCTATTTTTAAAGAAAGCAATTTGGTTGAGATGCAAGATTTTTCTCATTGCCCCATTCTGGCCTCGTCAAGTGTGGTTCCCCTTCCTCCGGCCTCACCTGTTACAACCTCCATGGATCCTGGGCACTCATCCAGACTTAATTTCTCACCCCCAAGGATTGACCCTCCCAAATCTGTCCACTCTCAAACTTAGAGCTTGGTTTCTCCACTTCTATTAGTCACCAGGCAGGAAACCCTTTCCTCACCTGTTCACGATATCATTCTGGCCTCCCATAAGCCATCCACCAGAAAATGTTACAGAGATAAATGGAAAAGGTTTGCTCTTTGGTCTAAAGAATGGATGCTAGATCCCTTTTCAGCTCCGGTCTCTGTTATACTTCAATACCTTTCTGGGTTTTTTTTTTGAGAATGGAGCATCAGCTTCTACCATACGAGTCCATTTAGCAGCTATTTCCAATTTTCATAAGAGATTAGAGGGCACTCCACTTATCTCCATCCACCTGTGCAAGACCTTTCTCAAAGGAATGTTTCATACCAGACCTCCAATCAGACGTCCGTTAGAGGCATGGAATCTCTCCCTAGTATTACAGTCTCTCTCTTTACCCCCTTTTGAGCCTGCTGCAAAATGTGATCTCAAATTCCTATCATGGAAATCTCTATTTTTGGTAGCTGTCACGTCAGCTAGACGGATATCAGAATTGTTCTAATCCAGGCAAAGACCCCCACCCTTACCTTCCCCCCAACCTAGACTCTTAACCCAACTCTACTACCGTCACTACTAACCACAATCAGAAATAGCTAGTTGTCTTTACATACTTTAACATCTTGTCTGACAACTTTATTACTAATATTATAAATGACAAGAAACTATCTTAACTTGCAACATTTACTGTATATACTGTTGATAATCAATATCTTGTTATTGTATTAAAGCCAACAACCTGTAATGTTGTTTACTATCGCTGCAACTTTGTATCTCTTTTTATCATATACATGATGTGGAGCTTTTCTCCCCGGGCATCTGCTGAAAAAGGACCTGCATCCAGTCATAATTTCCCGGTAAACAAATGTAAAGACAGAGTATCACTACATACTAATACATCTTTTCTCCCCAAAGTGATTTCTGTGTGAGCCAATCCACTGAACTCCCAGTGTTTTTCCCAAACTATTCCAATAAAGGAGAATACTGTCTACACTCATTGGACATACATAGGACACTACATTTTTATTTAGACAGGATTAAATCTGTCCGCAAGTCAGATCAACTTTTCATTTCTTTCTCTGGCCCAAAAATGGGATATGCTGTGTCAAAAGTCACTTTATCAAAGTGGCTCAGAGATTGTATTGCCTTTTTCACATTCACGTACAAATGAGCCTAAACCTCACAATATCAAATCACATTTAACTAGAGCTATAGCAACTTCTTCTTCTGTTGCTTTTCACTCCAGAGCTTCTATGGACGACATTTGCGCAGCAGCCATTTGGGCTAAGCCTCACACTTTCATAGGTTCATAGGTTCATAGGTTTATACTAGGCTATCTGCCCCAAGGCATTTATAAGCCTAGCCCGAATTTTTGTGGCTTACGCCACCCCTTATATGAAAAAATACTGTACCCATTAGTTTGTTTGCCTCTGTCCAGCAGTGACACAGAGATGATTTACGGGGTAAACCTACGATCTCCCATCCACAGGTCAAGATTTCTCTTGAACAGAGCCAGCGAGGTGCTCTGCCTCACATGGACCGGGACTCTATTCCACAGCATAGGGAGTCTCTGAGTGATAAATCTATCCCTCCAGCACATCCTATTTATATCCGTGCTAAGGTTTAAGTCGCTTGCTCTAGTGGTTTTGGTGGATTTGGATTTTTTGAGGTGGAGCATGTCCATTAATTCCGGGTTGGACATGGCCTTGTATGTCAGGCACATGTCACCTCTGAGCAGACGGTATGCGACTGAATAGAGCTGGAGTTTCTTCAATCTGGCAGCATATGACAGATTTTGGAGTCCCTTTATCCTTTTGGTGAGAAACTTTTGGGGTCTCTCCAATTGCTGCAGATGTCGGGTGAGATACATCCCGAATGGGGCATTGTACTCTATCATTGGTCTGATAAGTGAAGAGTACAGGGGAACAATGACCTCACTAGATCTGGATGTGAATCCCTTCATGCTCAGGTGGGCAATGTAGAAGGTCTTTCTAACCACTTTAGCAACGTGAGTGTCAAAAGAAAGGCCACTGTCAACCTGGGTCCCCAGGTCCCTGATAACCTCTTCTGTGCTTAGTGGATTGCCACCTATATGGTAGCTTGGGGTTACCTTGTTTTTCCCGGAGGGTATGACTATACATTTTTTGGCATTTAACTTCAGGCCATGGCTCTGGCACCAGCTATCTGTTTTTGTGAGTCCCTTCTGAGGGATATCCGTGTCCGATGCACTTTCCACTATGGCGCCCAGTTTGCAGTCGTCTGCAAACTTTGTCAGCCAAAGACCTCCCATGTTGGCCTGTACTTCTGAGAAGTAGGTGCCGAACAATAGGGGGCCAAGGACCGAGCCCTGTGGGACACCACTTGTGACCGGCTTGGAGTCTGACATAGCGCCAGCAACTCTAACCCTGTGGGTTCTGTCCTTAAGCCAGTTTGCAACCCATCTTGTGACATATGGGTTTACATTTAAGCTGGTAAGTTTTTTTACAATACCCGAGTGGGGTATTGTGTCGAAAGCCTTTGCAAGGTCAAGGTAGGCTGTATGGACTGCCTTTCCCTCATCAATGGCCTTGGTGACTGTTTCGAAGAAGTCGACCAAGTTCAAAAGGCATGATCTTCCCTTGACAAAGCCAAACTGGGTCGGGTCCAATGTCTGCAAGTCCCCTATATCTTTGTTTATGAGCTCCATTATGATCCTCTCCATAGCTTTGCAGACTAGACTTGTTAAGCATCAAACATTACAAGTTGGATATGGTCTCCAGGGGAAGAGCAGCCTTTGGCTCAATGGTGCTCAGGAATGTTCTCCCATAAGGGCCACCCAGGCAGCTTGGGATTCTGTCTCATCAGTGATGAATGGGAAGAAGATTAACAACATCAGATAAAGAAGTTATGTCTTACCGTAATATTCCGTCTGTGTTGTTGATCTTCTTCCATTCATCATATCCCACCCTCCGTCCCCCACCAAAGGCTGTCCTGGTGGATCTCATGGGTTCTTGTGGTGTTCGCAGGGTTTTTGTGCAGAAATGGCCTCTGCCTTACTTCTATATGTCTTATGCAAACTCGAGCTGAGGTAACAGGGAGAAGGGCATTGTGGGTAGCAGCTTAGATGGAGAGTTTTTGGTGTATGCGAGCTTGGTATTAGGCCAACATGGTTCCGAGGGCTCTGAAACAAACCCATTAGTGATGAATGGAAGAAGATCAACAACACAGATGGAACGTTAATGGTAAGACATAACTTCTTTTTTTATGTAGGGCAAGCACAGTGTGTGAGAATGTTTGTCACTGGCCAGCCAGGTGTGTGTGTGTGTGTGTGTGTGTGTGTGTGTGTGTGTGTGTGTGTGTGTGTGTGTGTGAGTAAAGTGCCCCTGTCTGCTTAAAGTGACTTAAAAGAATAAAACTCTGTACCTTAGCTACAATTAACAATAGATCTGCTCCTCCAGACCAACTGCCAGCCTGCTTTATCTGTCTACAGTTTTGCAGAACATCTCCACTTTTGCCTCATTTATACCCTAACCTTGTGCAAATCACTTAATCACTGTTTTGAGGCAACTGGAAATTTGGTCTAAGCTTTTTGATGTGTCTGTGAAATGCCCTTATGGTGTACCTGAATGTTGACACTGTGCTTATTATTTAGCTGTGAATAAAAAGTACAGCATAAAGTCTTGTTAACTGAGAAAGCATTTTTGATTTAGCTTTTTTTTTTTTTTGGAGGCACATTACTGTGAAATGTACTGTGTATGGGCTACAATAGTTTTTCTAGCACTTGGAGCAGATGATTAAGGCTCTGAGCTTTTAAAGGCCTGCTTCCTTTAGTACAGGGTTTGATTCCTTCAGCTTTTATTTGTCTTTGTGACTGTGATCAAGTTACTTCACCAGAGTGTTCCTGGGCTGTTCCTAAAAAAGAATACTTGTGTCCAGTCGGCTGTTCCAAGCTGTTAGCAAATGCATTACACATCTGTATTTTGAATTCCTGTACCCTTTACATAGCCAGTAATTAGTTCTTCACTATATGCTATTTGACTAAGAAATCCCATCATGTCTGTTGTACTTTAATGGGTTGCCAGAAGCATTTTCAATAAGTGTGAGTTTCATAGAAAAAGAAGTTTACTGTTACTCATGCTTAGGATTGCCACCTATCCATTCTTTTCTGGACTGTCTGGAAATCAAACTGATTGTCCGGTAGTCCAGAAAACACTGTACAAACTCCGGTATTCTGTTTCAAAAAAAGAAGCAGACTGTTCGAGTTTAAATTGGCAGATTTACTATGCTTTTTTACAGAACAGCATAGTAGATGTGCAGAAAAAAGGCATCAGGAACAGAAAAAAAAGAGTACATTCCCCATCGGTTGACATTGTGATGACATCACAAAATGGATGGGAAGTGGGTTGGGAAGGGGCTGAAATGGGTGGAGTTATGCACTGTGCGAGGGGTGTAGCTTTGGTCTGGTTTTAGCAAGGGTTACCACCTGTCCCACTTTACGAGGGACGGTCCCTCTTTGGGCAGTTGTGTCCTGACAAAAAATTGCAAAAATGGCAAATGTCCTGAGATTTTAGGACAAAATGATTTCCTTTTATGTAATAGTTGCATAAAACAGTTATTCTGTATCTAAAATACCTAAATGTTATAAGAAACAGAATAAGCAACTAAAATGCTACAAGAATAAGCTTTTATTTAGGCAAAAAGTTAAGTTCTATCCTTTGTACTGACCGTGGGTATGTGTCGACCTGTAAAATCTGATGTTTGTACCAAACATGTCCCACATTGGCCATTTGAAAAGGTGGTAACCCTAGTTTTAGCCACAACAAAAGGTGGCAACTCTACTCATGCTAAGTCTGTTTCAATGTGAGACGTGTTTTGTTTAGTGAAGAAGCAAATTCCTGTAGACGTCACCACAGAAGAGAATGAGCAAGTTCCACTTGATTAAGAAGAAAATGAGCTTTTATTGATAAAACAAATAAAATACGATGAGCGCTTTTGGCTTAAACTGCCTTCTTCAGATCGTGTAATGTAAAGACCAGCAATGGTTTAAATAACATTGAAAAAACAATCATGATGAGGCTTTAGTCACTTCCTTTTTCCTTTGTTTTTTTACTTCCTATCACAATCACAATGTAGCATCAGTGAACTTTTATTTGCATGAGCATGGCTATAGTGCCAAATAGCAGTTTCAATCTATGCAGATAAGCTTACTAAGGCTGTATTGCGATTGGAAATAACAACCAATGTGAAGTATATGATTGGTTGTCAACAGAACAGTAATTCTGAACCCTTAGTAGAACATAGTAACATCTTGATTGGATATAATACCATTAGTTAGACAAATGATTGGCTAACATCAAAGCACCGCAATTATAAGATCTTGTTCTCCTTAGCTCATGCATTGCTTCTTCTGTTTTCCCAGCCTGAGACACTTCAGTGTGAGTGGGATATATATTCTCATTTTACTTGTTTAGTGAAAGTATGTCAAGGCGTTTGCTGTAAAATATTAAAAGTTTTAAATTAAATACAAATTTGTTATTATTGTAAAAAAAAGAAAAGAAAATAGCATGCCGACTGAAATGTTTTCTTGTAATTGGGGAGAGACAGACAAGTAATGGAATATTAATATGGCTGTGGAGGAATCCACGACCATGCTTAGGGCCCCGTTTGACCATGATCCAGCTCTGACAGTATATTCATGTCTCATTATCTGTCTGCTTGCCTGCAGTTGAGTGATGCAAATTCTGAACTGTCTAGTTATTCTTTTTGGCTGAATTACCTTGGCATCTAGCATCTTTGTCCTCCTACATGCTCTTTATCCACCTCCATGCCTCAGGTCTGTAAGCTCTACTGCTGTATCACATGTAGAGTACGTGATCGATGTCAGTCCCTCACATCTGCTCCAACCCATTGCTCTTGTTTCTGTTTTAGCTGTTTGAATACTTTCTGTATTGATTCCTAGTCTAACATTGTTTCTACCTGCCATGCAACTGCGAAATCCTTTTCTTTCTCTCTTGTCTTACTTTCCCTTGGGTATTCCACTATATTATTTGTCCTGTCATTTATGCCTACTTCTACATTATATTGTCATAATACAGTACTCAACATGTTGCATCCAAACTATTAATCTTTGAGATGGGTTCTACAAGGTGTCTGTTACCCCTCTTATCACTGTCTCTTGTTGTTAAATGGGCCCTTCTCCTACTTCAGATGTTCTGTTTTTGAGTATATTACAAGCTTAGATTTAATAACCTTCTCTAATGGTATTTATTTTGCAGGTTTTGCTTGCCCATGTTACAAAGCTAGATGAAACTGAGGAGCATGGGAACTGGCACGCACTTCTGGTCCAGCCGTGTTACTGTGTGTGACACTGGGGAGTGCATCTCACATTCAGGAGCCATAGCTTGTTAAAAAAAAAAAAAAAACTGCACTATGTACTCTTGGGAAAGTGATCCTACCTTTTATACTCTACAGATGATAGATATCCTGTTGAAGATTAAGTAATATATTGATTTTTCACATATCTATAACTTTTGTAAAAAAAAAAAAAAAAAGACAGGAGATGGGAATTACAGTGAATAAACATAAATTCAAAAAACATGCTTGTTATAAAATTATAGTGTATTTGATAAAATATAATTACCATGAACGAATAAACTTGGATGTGCACTGAATGTAATTGCAGTCTTTGATTTAATTCTGGTATATAGAAGTACATTACAGCATGGACAGCAGGTACATTTTTTGGTAAATGATACTTGGATTTTTTTTTCCCTGCTAAGTTTCCAATCTCATTATGGCTCCCAAAAATATTTTCTTGTACAAACACTACTGACTTATTTTACAGTTGTGCATCAGTAGTTGCCATTGAAAGATCTGAGGAAGCATGCATAGCAATTCTGTGAAAATGTGCCCTTGTGTTCCCTAGCCAAGAATAATAACATATTATGTAATTTTAATATTAAGTTATTGACTAGTACAGAGTGAGACTGCATATGTACCAAAATATTCTTTTAAGGAATGTTGTGTCATGTGTGGCCATAATTTAATTTATTTTTTGTTTCAGATTCTGGCACAGCAAGACTCACAAATGACAAGTCTACAGATGTAGCAGCTATTGTTGTACCAGTGTTATTTGTGTTGTTGATGGCAACTGTTGTAGGTTTCGTCATCTTGTACGTAAGACACAAAAGGCTTCAAAACAGCTTTACTGCATTTGCTAATAGCCACTATAACTCACGGCTTGGATCTGCTATTTTCTCATCTGGGGAAAGCTTAGGTAAGTATATTTGTATTACATAATGCAAATGCATTGCATTTGTAATCATTTTAAGCTCATTTGCTTTTTATAGATATAAAGGACACGTGATTTTAATTTATGAAAACTGCAGTTTCATTGTTACAGTTGATATATTGGCCTGATTTTGGTAATTAACCAGTTACTGATTTGGGGGAATAATTCTGTCTGTTACCTATCTAAACTTAATGTGATACTTTCAACTACATTCCATGTCAGATAGTTTTAGTGCACTTGACTGAATAAGAATAGACCAGAGGGTCATAGCTGTGTGAAAATTCTTTGAGGGTGAAAAAACAATCAACTTACAAAGCCTCCTACAAAACAAAAAGATTAAGCCTCAGCAAAAACCAGTCCACTCATCCACCTCTTGCTTACCTGCCATAAAGAGTCATCGTAAGCAGAAACACTCAAAATCTATCAGTTTGAACCACAGGAGCAATAAAAATGTTTTAGTGATAGGTGAGGCTGTTGTCATGCACAGTGGACAAAGAGAGAGTCCCAGTGAGTTGTCTTTCGGGCGCAGGATCTCCAACATTATTAGGGCCCTAAGTACCCTAGCTCTTGACAGATACGATTATGATATGGTAGTAGGGAGTGAGTGAATGACCTGAAATGTTGAACCCTGTGGGATATGCAGAAACATATGTCTGAACTTTCCAATGCAGGTAAGACCGTAGTCCTGAGTATAGTCCTTCCTTCATCTTGAAGGCACCTAGATACAAAAATAAAAGATAATTGGATTCAATAATTGGTTAAATAGCTGGTGTCATTCCAGGGGGATCCATTATGTGTCACCATGGAATGAGATGCTCAACTGTCCACAGAGCTTGCTTCACTAAGGATAGTCTGTACCACCTGTCTTTGCTGTCCTCGTAGTACCTTTTTAGTAGAGTCCAGTTGGACATTCCAGTGTAACAAATCAGTCCCATAATCAGATTGTGTAAAGGTGGCTTTCCTTAGTGCCAAAATTTAAACAATAAATCTTGAGGCACTCCCACATTTGTAAAAATCCATGTCTGCATAGTTACTAAATCTTTGATCCAGAAGTAAAGAGGGTACTCTCACTATGCCAGGGTTTTCACTCTTGTCAACACACACATTCCACCCAGGCAAATCCCTAGGGACTCAAATTGAACTATAGATCACTCTAGTTAGGATCAGTTATCAGAACATCATATTTGTCCCTTGCTGACCATGTAAGATTCCTCAATTTATTTGGGGTGACTTTAACCTACCCTTCAATAAACTGGGACACACCTATACCTCCTACACAGGATTTGTCCAAAAATTCTCAGTCTTAATGAACAAAAATTCCTTTAGTTTAGTTAGTAAACCTGCTAGAGGGTACATCATTCTTGACCTAATTTTGATAAATATGGTTGACTCAGTAACTCCTGGTACCTTCTTCCTCTGTGAAATCTAACGATAAACTTGTGACCTTCTCCTTTAAATTTCTAAAAGCGCCCACAGCAAAACACAGTGAATTTAAAGACTGCAAACATGCCAACCTCAACCTACTGTGTGGTGAAATATCAGACTTCACTTATGACTACACCTGCCCAGACATTAATACAGCAGAAGCTTCACTAAGGAATTCTCCACCCATTTTAAAATGCACAGAGCTAGCAGT
The DNA here is from genome assembly GCF_019279795.1 of Protopterus annectens. Classification (NCBI taxonomy): domain Eukaryota; kingdom Metazoa; phylum Chordata; order Ceratodontiformes; family Protopteridae; genus Protopterus; species Protopterus annectens. The sequence goes on from NC_056741.1 coordinate 1,436,255,269, forward strand.
CCTTACCAGAACCCACATATTGGGAAATTCAAAAACAAACCACCTTGGTGGTCCTCCCATCAAAAATAAACTATACAACAAAATTAGGAAACTCTTGTGAATTATTGTAAATCTCATCCTCTTAAGTATAATGCAAAAAGTAATTAAAAAACTTCACCCTTGAGGCATCTATTCAACACCCTGAAATATCTGAATCCCTTGCTCCCCCAATTATATCTAAAGATTATTTACTGCGCTAGCCGATCTAAAGCATTTACTGTATTCTTGTGCCTAGTGTCTGTGTTTAAGTGAAAAAAAAGACCCCCCCCAAAAAAAAATCCTTGTTTCCCGCCTCTTCGGAACTAGAATAGTCCAATTTTCAGGTATTGCTGAATTCTAGGCTGTGTCATAGGATAGGAGGAAGCTTCTTTGTTCACCAGTGAGAGTGGGGAGCTCTGAGCAGCCTATCTGTCCCTGGAGGAGTGGTCTCAGCCCAGTAACTAGTAGCTTATTGACCGTTTTGGGCCATTTCCTATCTCTTTCAAACTCCCTGCCTTAAAACCCGCTTTAGCGCGGTTTTGCGCTTGTAACAGACTCAGCACAGCTCCTCATGGTGTCCTGCAGAGTCCTACAAGCATCAGTGAGTGAAAGAGGGACTTTAACAGATTATAAGTATTTTTTTTCTGCTTTCCTACCAGCGACTGTTTAGTCTCGCCGAAAAGCGAGTTTTCTGAGTTCTGCAAAGTTGTTTTTCTGCATTTGTCTGCATTTTTTTTTTGTGTTTTGCACTTTAAAAGTTGGTTTTGCCTTGTTTAATTGTTGTAGGCTACACACTCAAGTGCGCTAGCTGATCTAAAGCATTTACTGTATTCCTCTGTGCCTAGCTTCTGTGTTTAAGTGAAAAATAAAGAAAAAAAAAAACAAAACAAAAAAATCCCCCAAAAAATCCTTGTTTCCCGCCTTTTCTGAACTAGAATAGTCCAGTTTTCAGGTATTGCTGAATTCTAGGCTATGTCATAGTTCCTGCGTTGCCCATATCCTTACTTGGATAGGAGGAAGCTTCGTTGTTCACCAGTGAGAGTGGGGAGCTCTGAGCAGCCTATCTGTCCCTGGAGGAGTGGTCTCAGCCCAGTGACTAGTTGCTTATTGGCCGTTTGGGGCCATTTCCTATCTCTTTCGAACTCCCTGCCTTAAAACCCACTTTAGTGTGGTTTTGTGCGATTTTGTGCATCGCGCAACGCCGTTTAAGCAGTTTTTAACAATTCCCGGCTCCACAAAGTCTGCTCTTCAATTTTTCCCTTAGAACGAGTCAAACTCTCAAAGTAAGCACTCAGCCTTCATTCTACAGCCCAGCACTTGCTCAAAATTCTCAGCAAGCACCAACACACTTTAGCACTACACCCCCTTATACTATCCAGAAGTACAAGGTTCCCTATTCGTCTATTCCAGTCAGTCAATAAACCAGTTCTTTAAACTATCCAGGCATGTCCAAAGTGTAGTTTCAGGTATACCCTCCAGTCCAGCTGGTGAATCAGGGAATCTTGAGGCAATGTTACAATTGCCTAATGTACACAGACAACCCTCTCCTTCTTCCAACAAACTCAAATATTTGTGAGAGATGCAACTATACAGCCAAACTGGAGGCTGAGCTCTCTCAACTCAGGACTGGCACAGTCAGTCAGGAGGAGAAGGAAACAACTCGCACCACACAACCAGTCTCACACCTGCCAAAGCCAAGCAACTGCTACCCCACAACAACTTACATGTATCACATACTTCATGAAGTCAGTGTGCCACACAGTCGCAGCCCCTAAGGCTAAATAACACACCTAATACGCTAGTAATTGGAGACTCTATTGTCAGGCATACTGACATCCCACTCACCCGACTGAACAAGGAGAGTGTCACAGTAAGCTGCCTGTCGGGAGCCAGGATCTGCCACATAACACAGGCACTCAGGTCACTCCACAGCAGGTACAAATATGAGACTGTCATTGTCCATGTTGGTGTGAACAACCTGAAAGATACCTGCCTGGACTACATGAAGAGAGACATAGAGGAGCTCTCTGATCATGTAGCCCAGGCCGGTATGACCCTGTAACCTGAGTAGCATATTGCCCTCACCAAGAATGATGCCGCAGTATAAAGACAAAATGATCAATTTTAACAATTGGCTAAGCTATTGGTGTCATTCAAAGGGAATCCAGTGTCAGTCAGCGTGGGATGACATGCTAGACAAGCCACGTTGCTTTGCCAGGGACGGCTTGCACCTCTTACCCTTAGGCTTTCAAATACTGGCTAAGGCTCTTGCCACTCCCATAGTGCCTTTTTTAGGCAAGGCTCAAAAGACAAACCCACCTCCATAGACAATACCAGAAACAAAAAACTAAGGGTAATGCTACTCAACGCCAGAAGTCTAAACCTCAAGATGCACGCACTCGAGACAGTCCTCAGTATGGAGAAAATCGATATCTGTGCAGTAACAGAAACCTGGTTCAAGGCTCCAGAGAGCACCCCAGCACTAACAGGATTCAACTCATACCATTCCTTTCGACCCAGAACTCGGACCGGAATACTAAAGGCGGGGGGGTATCCATTTTCATCAAGGATACCCACACCTCCAGGTTAGTGGCACTGCACAAGGCAGCAGAAACCATCCATGTGCAACTAACAGTAGGTAAAACTGCTTTTCAGTTCATAGCCTGCTACAGATCACCCACCTTGTCTCGGGATCCCCACGTGGCATTCCTGAGAAAATTGGAGAATATGAAGGTCTCACCAAACACCATGATATTGGGGGATTTCAACTACCCAAACATTGACTGGGAAAACTACTTAAGTCCCAACTCTTTTGCCCAATGGGTCCTGGAGTTTATAAACTCAAATGCCATGGAACAAATGGTCAACACTTCCACAAGAGGGGACAACATACTGGACTTGGTCATCACCAAAATGGGGTCTCAATGTTCCACACCAGAGGTAAATCTCTCGTTGATAAGATCAGACCATAAACTTATCACAGTGGACATCCACATCCCGACCCCACCCCCAGCCAAGGAAACCACTGTGAAAAATTTCTCAAAAGCAAACTTCACACTTCTCAAGACAGAGGTGGAAAGTTTCAAAGCCCCTGGGCTAATGGAAAATGCTACCCAAACCACAGAATCCTTAACTAATGCACTCTATGAGCACCTACAGGAATGCATGGATCGTGCCATCCCAAGTAAATCCAAGACTCACTCCTCCAAGAACAGGAGATCAGTCTGGTGGATCCCGGCCATAAATAAGCTATACAACAGAAGGAGGAAACTATTACATAACAAGGCAAAATCCCAAAAAGGGAAGGCATCCTTGATCAGTACTAGCAAGAAACTTCGATCCCTCATAAAATCATCAAAGGCCAGCTTCGAAAGAAAAATCGCCAAAGACCCTAAAGATAATCACAAGGCGTTCTTTAGCTACGTCAAAAAAATGGGTGGCAGCTCCCAGATCTGCTCTGAGCTGGTGCAAAATGGCACAAAATACACTGAACTCACAGACATTGCCAACATCCTGGCAGACAGGTTCAGTGCAAACTCCCCCCCCCCCCCCCCCAAAGGGCCTGTGTCTATCCCAGAAGAATGCAGTCCCCCAGACATCATAGACACACAGGTGAAAGCAGGCCTCTCCAAAGTGAAAAACACAGCATCAATGGGACCAGATGGTATCCCGGGCTGCATCTTACACGAGCTCCAAAACTAACTAAACCCTCACATGAATTCACTGTTCCAACTTGGCCTTACCACAGGCTATGTACCCAAAGAATGGCATACAGCAACTGTGATTCCACTCCACAAAGGTGGCACCACAACGGATCCAGGGAACTATCGCCCTATAAGCCTGACTAGCCTGGTCTACAAGGCTATGGAGCGCATCATCATGGATCTCATAAACAAAGACATTGGGAACCTCCAAACACTGGTCCCCACCCAATCCGGCTTTGTTAAGGGCAGATCTTGCCTCCTAAACCTAGTTGATTTCTTCGAAACAGTTACCAAAGCCTTAGATGAGGGAAAGGTAGTCCACACAGCCTACCTAGACTTAGCAAAGGCCTTCGACACAACACCCCCACTCTGTTATCATAAATAAGCTTACCAGCTTAAATATCAACCCATATGTCACAAGATGGGTTGCAAACTGGCTCAGGGATAGAACTCACATGGTCAGAATCGCGGGTGCCATGTCGGACTCTAAACCAGTTACAAGTGGCGTCCCAAAGGGATCAGTCCTAGGACCCCTCTTGTTCGGTATATACTTCTCTGAGGTACAGGCAAACACGAGAGGACTGTGGCTGACCAAGTTCGCAGATGATTGCAAACTGGGAGCCATAATCGACTCTCTGGCTGACACAAGCATCCTCCAGAAGGGCCTTACAGAGACTGATGCCTGGTGTCAGAACCATGGCCTCAAGCTAAATGCAAAAAAATGCATAGTCATCCCCTTTGGGAAAAACAAAGTGCCCACAAACTACCATATAGGAGGTAATCCACTAATTACGGAAGAAGTAATCAGGGATCTGGAGACCCAAGTCGATAGTAACCTCTCCTTTGACAATCACATTGCCAAAGTGGTTAGAAAAACCTTCTATATAGCCCACCTAATCACAAAAGGGATCACATCTAGATCTAGAGAGGTCATTGTGCCCCTCTACTCATCGCTCATCAGGCCCATAATTGAGTACAATGCCCCATTTGGGATGTACCTTACCCGACACCTGCAACAGCTGGAGAGACCTCAAAAATACCTCACCAAGAGGATTGTGGGCCTCAAACAGATGCCCTATGCAGCTCGACTAAAGTAACTTCAGCTCTACTCAGTTGCTTACCGCCAACTCAGAGGTGATCTCTGCCTGACATACAAGGCCATGTCTAACCCGGAATTGTTGGACATGCTGTACCTCAAGAAAACCAGATCCATTACAGCTACACGCTCCAGGGATTTAAACCTTAGCACAACAATAAATAGGACATGCTGGAGGGATAGATTCATATCCCAAAGGCTTCCCGCGCTCTGGAATAGAATCCCAGTCCATGTTAGGCAGAGCCCCTTGCTGACCCTCATCAAGAGAAATCTTGATGAGTGGATGGGAAATCGTAAATTTGCTCCTGGGATCACTTCTATGGCCCTGCTGGGCAGAGGCTCAGGAATCTAGTCTAAAAGGGAGGCAAAAGCCAATACATTCTGGCTAGGCTTATAAATGCCCTAGGTCAGATAGCCTAGTACCTACCTATGAACCTAATGAAAGTCCTAACCAAAACCATTACCTAACAATATACTTGGTTGCCTAATTAATATTGTTAAATACATCCTTGCAGATAACACTCCTCAAACTGTTTTTAACATGAGTTTAGTCACTGGGTTTGCCCTTAATGACTGGTGCACAGCAGTGGTGATACCCCTTCATAAACATAGCCTTTACAGCTGACCTGGGTCACTACAGACCAGTCAGCCTTATAAGCCTCATCTGTGAAGCCATGGAAATATTATAACTGACCTCATAAACTGTGTTATCAAGAATATTGTTAGACTTAGGCTTCCAAAGATGGGTGCACATTGAGTAACAGCTTAACTCTAGCTCTCCCACTGAGAAAACAGAAAGTCAACAGAGAAGGCCAGTAGACTTTGGTGTTTATGTGTAAATTTCAGAAACTGACTAGTAAGTGTACTGCTGATTTTTCCAGTAGAACAGGGTGGATTGGGATTACCCAATTTGAAGGGGTAGTTCAGAGATGCACAGTTAAGGCTTCTATACATAGCACAAGCAGAAACCTATAATTCAAAGTGGAAAAGGATGATGATGAAATGGGGGTGGGGGGTGGGAGCCCAAGAAACAAGGAGAGTCTGGGATTTTGGATGCAGGCTTTTAATGAGAATAACAATCATATGGAATATTATATAATGTAAAGTAGCAGAAAGTATCCTAATAACTAAGCCAACATGGGAATGGAGAAAGGAGACACTACTAATAGGGATGACTGCAATTAGTGATGTAGACAATAGGCAAGAGAGGGCTTGAATTTATTGGAGAAAACTGGCAAAAGAACCAAGGTATTGGGAGCAAATAACTAGAGAGGGAAAGATGATAGAATAGGAAGACGCCAAGAATTTATTTGGACTACAGATTATACAGATTGCCTTCCCTATCAAGGATTGATATCAGAGTATAGGCAAAGAGAAAGAAATAAGAGGGTCCTAAACAAAAAAACAAACACTGGTGGAGTTTTAATAGAATCTAGAATAGAAGCTGCCTTTAAAAAAAGGAATAATTAGCAAAGCATAAAAAATATTGCATGATAACCATAAGAATCAATCAGAGGAGGTTAGAAAGGATTGGGAAGAGAGATTGGATAATCAGTTCACAAAGAAGCAGTGAGTGAGTGGTTTTTGCTATAATGCAATGTGGATCTGTTAGGTTTGCAAAGGATATTGTGGGTTAGTTGGTGTGTGTCTGTGTGTGTATATCATGACATACACACACACACACATATATGTATATATATATATATATATATATATATATATGTATGTATATGTATGTATATGTGTGTGTGTGTGTGTGTATGGGTCTACCTCAAAAGTATCAAAATGCTACATTGTTGAAGACCAGTTTATCGAGACAACATCAGTGAATCCTCTAAACATCAAACCCCTGGACCCACAAAACCTAACACCATGGTGAACCTGGCCTTTTCCCCACTGTAGTGTGATCTCAGAGTAGGAATATTTAGTTGGGGGGGTGTGAGGGACAAAGCCTCTCACTTTGGTGGGTTTTACTTGCTGCATTCTTTTTCTTTTTGTCCTGGTGGACAAGTGATTCACTTCCCGAGCTTAGGTTTCACGGTTCCAGGTGTTTGATCTTTAGAAGATTTGGTGATGTCGTCTCAATGACTGACCTTTGACGACGTGGCGGTTCGATATTGTGAAGTAGATCCATGTGTATATACCTGTGTGTGTGTGTGTATGTATATATCTATCTATCTATATATATATATATATATATATGTATATATATATATCTCTGTGTGTGTGTGTGTGTGTGTGTGTGTGTATCTGTGTGTATATACGCATATATAGTGCGTGTGAGTGTGTGCGTATAACTTCTGTGGAGGATGAATGAATGATGTCCTTTGGGATCTCTAGGTTGGAAAATATGTGGAGTATGGGTGCTGTAGCAACCATTCAAGTGATTTCTGTAGAGTTAGAGAGTGGTTTATGCAGTGTGTTTGTCAGGTGATTAGAGGTAATTATTTAAGAAATTAGCTTTGAGGAGAATTTGATGGGGAAAGGTGAGAATATAGGGCTGTCTCGTTGACAGGCTGAAAAAAACAGTCACCAGCTCAGTCATGCATGACTTATAACAAGGTATTCCTAAAACAAATAGGTAGTAACTTTATAATTAAAGAAATCAGGATAACTACATTCTTAGAAACTGTGTGTCTGGATTTTGAGAAAGGCCACTAGAGTGCACTATAACAGCATGAGTTGCAGCATAAGGAAAAAAGGCAGTTTTACTGGATTTAATACTGTTTGACTGTGTGTTCACCTCTGGACATGTGTAAATGTAGAAAAGAAAAATGCACAAAATCAGCAAACAAAAAATCAACAAGGTCATCAACAGCAACATGAACATGACAGAGAAGCAATGGTAAGTAAAAAAAAATATATATATATACATATATATTTACTTACTGAAAAAAAGTCTTTAGAACTGCAGGCTTACTAGAAGCAAATGGCTGATTGGTTATTTTACTGCGTTTTACTGTGTATGTCTCCACTGCTGTATGGGAATTCAGAGAGAGCAAATTTATTTTGCTAAGGTATGCAGGTCAGGAAAATAAAAAATAGTTTGGGTGCTAAGTCCTCCGATAATGATGAAGGCTGAGTAGGAACAGAGAGCTGTTTCAGGTTATTGTGTTCTGTACTCTACACCACTTTGAACACATGACTGTGCATACACCTAGAAAATATTTGCAAAGCCATATCTTTTACATTTGCATTTCAGTAAGTTTAACTCCTCCAAAACGTTTATCAGTAAAGGATTACACTATCTGTATTTCATTAGATTTCTCTTTGTCAGATCATAACATGTCACCTAATTTATTTCCCGTCTGTAATCTAGTTATTCTCGCATACCCTAGTCTTGGAGTACCTGTGCATTTCATAATTTTGACATTTGTTGTTATAGCTTTGAGATGGAGGTGAATATTTTGGGCATACAGACTTTTTAAAAGTCAGTAGTCTGATAACAGTGGCTTTCTGCAGGGTCACTCTTGAAGTCTGTTGCCACATGTGTGAGAGAGAGAAAGAGAGAGAGTTTGCTGATAATATAATGAAAACTGCTGACTCGTGCATGAAAGAGAGAGTCTGCTGATAATCTTACAAAAATTGGTGATTGTGTGTGTGTATCTGTGTGTGTCTGTGTGTGTGTATGCATGCGCGCACTGCCTCCAGATGTTTTTGGTACTTTCTACCTCCTTGACAGCATAATGCTGCTCGGAAAGCACCCCAAATGGATTGGTTTACTCTTGTGAACCACATGAAAAAAGTAGTCCTGGTAACTGTAAGGTACTTTGGATAGCAGCAGAACTTCAAGGGGAAGATCATTGTAACAGTAAAGATGTTCTTCGTGTTTCACTGTTGCAGTCATCACATTTGGGTTATCTGCTTGCAATAGCCCTCAGTCAGCCTGATTAACAAAGTCTTGGGTCCTGCGTCAGTTGTTGTCTTTTCTTCCGCGACGTCAGGTCATCAGGGGTATAAAACATGCAGCCGACGCCATTACATCAGTCTTTCTTGCCGTGCGGTGCCCGAAGCAGAAGCAGTTCGCAAGTGCCGGTCAGCCGACTCGTGAAATTTTCGTTTTCGAGTTTCAGAACCGATGTCTTCAACTTAAAGCTAAGTACCCCATTGGGGAAACTTTTTCTTGCTCTAAACCCATGTCAGTAAAAGTAGATAATTGCATTTCTTGTGGAAAGAAAATACCTCATAAAGATTTTCATTCGTACTGTATTCCTTGCCTAGGCCCTGACCATGACGTACCTCGCTTTCAGTTTTTTGCCTTATTTAAACCACAAACTATCCATAGTCGGTATATTTTCGCTTCTAAATATTTTAGTGCTCGGTTCAGTTATCCCGATATATCTTCGGTAACCCATACGACTACCAACATTCTGAAAAAACGCAAAGATAAAGACAGAGACAGGCCGCCAAGGTCCAAAGCTGCCGACACTTCTCTTAAGCCAGTCACCAGTTCGCCGGTACTCAGTGAGGTGCTTTCGCAGCCCCTGATACCCACTACTTCAGATTCACAGGCCTCTATTGAGACCCATTCGGAGTCCGGTATGCCGTGAGGTGCTTTAACTGTGAAACCTGCGGATGTCTCTTCCTTGGATGAGTCCGGAGCCGCTGTGCAGGCACCAGCTTCTGAGGGTGTATTCAGGCCTACTGACTTGCGTATTAAACCGATGCCATCTTCTTTTTCAAGGCCGAAAACTTGAACCATGCCTAGAAAACTGAAGCCCAGACCGCATGGCCAGGTCTAAAAAACAAATGATAAGAATGGCTGAAGACCTTATTGACTCTGATGACCAGGATTTACCCTTATCTACCTATGAGGATTCTGATGCTGAGGACTCTATTCCCTCTACATCCCCCCCCCCCCCCCCAGAAGATTTCTCTTTTGGTGAAACCTTGCATACCCTCAGGGAGCATTTTCGTTGGGAAAGTCAGGATTTCTTTGATTCTAAAAAAAGGCTTAGGGATTTCTTACTCCTGCCCCAACACAGACCTTTAGCCATACCTCCTGTACTAGACATTGTTGATGATGCCTTTTCGGAATCTAGCTTGGCCTCTGACTCTTTACCCCCAGCTCCCAGAAAACCTGATAGATATTACAGGGTCCCTGTCTCTCACAAGTTTCTTTTCAAAAATCCTGCTGCGGATCCTGAGACCATTTCACAGGGACCCAAGGGCATTAAAGCTGCTACTGCCAAATATCCTACCCCCTCTGATAGAGACTGCAGGGCACTGGATAGATGGGGTAAGAGTGTATACACTTCTGCAACTTTGGCCATTAGGGCCTTAAACTGCCAGTTTCATATGTTAAAGTATCAGCAGCATATTATTGGATTGCTTAAACAGAAAATTATGTTGATGCCTGATTGTGCTGAAAATAAGGATTTACAGGATCTATTGCATTCAGCTGAACAGGTTGGAAAACATACTTTGCAATGTGGTTTTGATTCACTAGACGCATTTTGCAGAGCTGCTGTAACTGGGTCTCTACTTAGAAGGCATGCTTGGCTTAAGGAGCAATCCTTGCCAGATCATGTTAAAGTAAAATTACTGGATGCTCCCTTAAATCAGGGCCGCCTATTTGGCATCAAGGCATAAGAAGTTCTTAAAAAGATGGAGGAAAAAGCTAAATCTATGCAAACTGTTAAAGATTTCTTACAAGTACAACCTCCAAGGTTAAGTAGGCATTGGCCTTCCAAGAATTGCCTTTCCTGCCTCTTCCAGACCTTCTCAGTCCAAACCCAGATCCAGCAGAGCACCCAGGCTTCAGTCCCAGGGTACACACAAGACTAAGCAGTGGGTGGCCTCCTTTTCCTAATCTGGGAATAATAACCCCCCCCCCCCTATGGTAAACTGTCTCAGTTACTTCTTTTTAAAACTTTCAAGCACTTCTCAACTGGCTGCCACGTTGGGGGAAAAGATTGCTCTTCATGCAAAGAACTGGGAAATCATTACCCAGGACAAATGGGTTTTAAATATAGAGTCCCAAGGATATCGATTTCACTTCCACACGTTACCAACACCAAGCGGGTGGCCAAATCTATCCCCAAATCAGTGGGCAGAGGCCCAAAAGCAAGTACTTTCTCTCCTAAGCATAGGGGTTATTCAGTTGGTACTAGAGGAGGAAAAGGGACAAGGTTTCTACTCCAGACTTTTTCTGGTACCCAGAAAAGACAATTCATGACATCCTATCCTGGACCTGTCTACTCTAAACACCTTTTTGGTGATTCCAAAATTCAAGATGCTGACTCTTCACCAGTTGCTTCGTATGCTAGACAAAGATGCCTGGTTGACAACACTAGATTTAAAGGAAGCATACCTGCACATCCCAGTCAGGGAATCTTGCAGAAGATACCTACGCTTCAAAGCAGGCTACAAGCGCTATCAGATCTCTGCACTGCCCTTTGGCTTATCTACTGTGCCCAGGGTATTCACAAAGTGCCTATCTCCAGTCATTGCATTTTGCAGGCAAAGAAATATTCAAATGTACCCATACCTGGATGATTGTCTAATTCAAGTAGAAAGCCAGGACATACTTTTGAATAATCTAGCCTTTGTACAAAGGGTGATAACTTGTCTGGGGTACACAATAAACAAACAGAAATCACACCTGGTACCCTGTCAACAAATTATATTCCTGGGAGCAAGCTTGAATACAGCTTCCCAGATGGCTTTCCTCACGCCAAAGAAACAAATTCATTTGACTACCTACTTTCAAACAAGTGGCCACAAAAACCCTGCTATCTGCAGGGCAAATACTACAAGCCTTGGGGTTCATGGCCTCCTGCATTTTTCTAATTCCATATGCAAAACTGCAATGGTATGTAAAAAGGCTATGGTGTCAACATTCTCAGGATCTAGAAGCAATGATTCCTATCATACCTTGCCTACACCTAGAGTTCCTTTGGTGGGCAGAGGCCTGCCACCAAAACAACGGACTACCATTCACACTACCCCCTGCCGCCCAAACCCTAACAACAGACGCATCAGACTATGCATGGGGGGACTCATCTGGCAGGGAAGTGCATTCAGGGCAAATGGAACCAAGTCAAATGCACCTGCATATCAATCAAAAAGAAATGTTAGCTATACAGAATGCTCTGACAGCCTTCAAGGACCACATTCTTCCAGGACAATTAATGGTAAAGACGGACAACACCACTGTTAGGTGGTACATAAACAAGCAGGGGGGTACACATTCTTACCCCCTCTGCAGACTAGCCATGGCATTGTGGAACACGGCCGTGAGCTACCAAGTGCATCTACAAGCTCAATTCCTGCCAGGAAAACTAAATATGCTGGCAGACGGACTAAGCAGAGACCTCATGGACCCACACGAGTGGAAACTGGAACCAAGGATTTTCAACATGTTGACAAGCGAATGGGGGGGAGCCCAGATATAGACCTGTTTGCCTCCCCCCAGAACTATCAATTGGACATATTTTGCACAAGGACTCCCCACAAACAAGTTTGGAAAGTGGATGCTGTGTCCTTCAGCTAGAAAAAACTTTCAGTCTATGCCTTTCCTCCTCTGCCTCTGCTCTCCAAAGTACTGCTAAAGATCAAACAAGACAAACCAAGGACAATTTTGATTGCACCAGACTGGCCACGCCAACACTGGTACCCCCTCTTGCGCAGTGTGTCACTGTTGACCCCATGGCACCTGCCTCAGATTCCTACCCTGTTGTCTCAGCCAGATTCTGCACCCTCAGCTTCAAACACTGACCCTAGCAGCCTGGATAATTATGTAATCTCTCCTTTACCATCCTTCAGTAAACCAGTGATGGACATCATCTTAGAGGCAAGGAGGTCTAGTACTAGGAAATCTTATGCTGAAAAATGGAAAATATTCTATGCCTGGAACCAATCTCAAGGGATGAGCACAGCAGTGCCCAATTTACCTCAGATTTTACAATGCTTAACTGAGATGCTTCACAAGGGCCTGTCTTTCTCCTCCATCAAAATTCACGCCTCAGCCATCTCAGCTCATTGTAACACAGAACCTCCCTTCTTCTCTCATCCACTGCTCAAGCAGTTCCTCAGAGGGGCAAAACATTTAAGACCACCCAGGAGCGCACCAACTCCAGCCTGGGACCTTAACTTTGTATTGGAGAAACTCACTCTCCGTCCTTTTGAGCCAGCTGCTACTTTAGATTTAAAATTCCTTTCTTGGAAAACAGCTTTCCTCTTAGCAATCACTTCGGCAAGAAGGGTATCTGAATTACACGCCCTTATGGCAGTGGAGCCTTTCATCATCTTTCATGCAGACAGGGTTTCCCTCAGGACCAATCCCTCTTTCATGCCCAAGGTGGTATCCAGTGTGACCCTTAATCAATCCATTCATCTGACAACCTTTTTTCCTAATCCACAGAACAAGAGGGAATGGATACTACACTCCTTAGATGTGCACAGACAACTTAGATTCTACTTGGACAGGACTAAACCTCAAAGGAAATCTGAACAACTGCTGGTGGCATTTGCTGCAGGGGCAGAGGGGAAGGCTATTTCAAAGCAAACTATTTCTAAATGGATAGGCCATTGCATTATTTTCTGCTATAAGCACCATGGAAAAACTATTCCACAGGGGATCAGACCCCACTCTATCAGGGCTGCATCTACCTATACAGCCTTTCTCAGAGGCGTCCCTACCAGGGACATCCTAGAAGTTGCTACCTGGAGTTCTGTACATACTTTCACCAAGCATTACCATCTGTAAATTTTCTCTAAATCCAGAGCTGGCTTTGCCACTGCAGTCTTGCAGGGCCTTATTGCTGGTCCTAATGCTATCTAAATTCCTCCTCCCATCCTTAGCTTTGAGAATCTACCCAAATGTGATGACTGCAACAGTGAAACATGAAGATCATTAGTACAGTTGTGTACACTTACCGTAAATGTAGATGTTCGAGTGTATTCACTGTTGCAGTCCTGGTTACCCTCCCTCCAGCCCCCTTACTTCTTTTGGCTATACCTCTGCTCTCCTTTACTATGCTTAAAAGCTTTTTGTTGTATTTGCTTTTTTGTTGGAGGTATAACCTTATATATGTATAGATTTAATTGCTTCCCATTAGGGGGGCAACTGACATCTGGGGCAAGAAAAACTGGTGTAATGCCGTCAGCTGCATGTTTTATACCCCTGACGACCTGACATCATGGAAGATGGGACAACAACCAACGCAGGACCCAAGACTTTGTTAATCAGGCCGACTGAGGGCTACTGCAAACAGATAACCCAAATGTAATGACTGCAACAGTGAATGCACTCGAACATCTACATTTATGATAAGTGTACAAAACTGTACTTTACCCTCCCTTCATTCCTCCTAAGAATTTGATATGAAGTCACTGAGTCTTAAGGTATCAGGCTGACTCTAGTTGTGCGTAAGGCATTGATGGTTGACTCTGTGCTTTCAGTTTTTGGTCCTCATGCCACTTACCTTTTTCAACTACTTTATCTAGTGTAGCACCTACAGCTACTAATACCCAGGGATAGACAAGTCCTGTGTGGCTGTAGGTATGCTCTTCGTGAGATAGGGAGAACCACTCTTATGTGCCTGGGCAGAAGGGGCAAGTTTTTTTCCTTATGATTTGTTACATTTGGATATTCCTCACTTACACTTACTGTTGTTCTTTATCTATTTTGGAGAATGTTTTTCTCACAGCTCGCAGTTTACCTGACTGCCAATCACATGCCCCTGCCCCGAGACAGTCTGATAGATTATGGATACTTCATACAAATAACGTGTTTGCTAATCCTAAAGCAGACCTTGCAATGTTTTCTCTGTCCAAAATTGCTTTTGATAGAGAAATTATTATTGCTAACCCTTTTCCCTGTGACAAGGGTAGGAAACGAACCTCTCCGCTGTCCAGACTTTTACCTCATATTTTTTGGTCCAGTCATCGTAAAATTTGTGTTTCTCTGGACTTTTATGGCAAACTAGTGAGGGATGAAGTCAGTAAATAATGACAAACATTTGAGTTTTAGACTTCATATCCTTAAAACATGCATGGAAAACAAGACCTTTTATTCTAAAAGCTTTCTAAATTTATAACAGCAATATTTAAAATTTGTCCCTAGTTTTGGGCTTTGTCCCCTCCATTAATTTTGGCTTTACCAAGATTTTTTTTCTGCCAAGAGATTCAGAACTATGGTGGGAAAGTAACTGACAAATTTTGGAAAATATTCGGAATTTTAAACTGCCAGGCTCGTACACTAAATTTTTTACTTTTGTCTTTTAAGAACATGCAAATGTTAACTGTTAACCTTCATTCTGCTGAAGTTTAAATGTTTTGAATGCCTCTTTTTTACCAGCATCTCTTGTAATTAAACATGCTTTTAAGCATTCTTATGACACTGGAAATACTGCCTCGAGGGCTGCAGCTTCTGGATCAGTCATGAGAAGGTATGCTTGGTTCCAATCTCAAAAATCTTCCTATAGATGTTAAAATTGAAAATTTGAATTCTCTCCTGGAGAAAGTTCTCTGTGGCCCTTCTGCAGTTCAAGTGCATAAGAGGTTTGATAAGAGGGTTTGACAGAGTAAGCTGGGACTTTATGAGCAGGGCAATGGAAGCATTTGCATTTCCAGAAAAAATGATAAGGTAGATTATTAGGAGACTATATGAGGGATTGGAGATGAAACTAAGTGAGTGGTGTCTTCTCTGAAAATTTCTGCTTGAGCAGAGGAACCAGGGAGAGTTGTTTGCATTATATTTAAAACTATTGGCAAATAAAGTATGGGACTCAGAAATACAAGGATATAATTGGTATGGTAGTCAAGAAAAGATGGCTTTATTTGCAGATGATGATATTTTCTACCTGACAAAACAGAAAAAGACATTATAGTGTTGTGGAACATTTTGAGACCGTTTCAGATCTTTTCGGGATGCAAAATGAATGTAACAAAGGCAATAGAGGTAAATTATGTACCCACACATTAACTGGTTTAGGAATACCTGTATTATGGGGACATGATAAAAATGAAATATTTAGGAGTATGGCTTAAAAATTATTCTAGTTTGGCAGCTGTGGATATGTGGGAAGACATAAAACAAAATATAATACAAAAACTGAGAAAATAGAAGCTTTGTTATATGGATAGTAAGATGCAAGCAGTTAAAATGTTTTTAGTCCCTTTAGTCTTATACACAGGTCGGGCATATTTGTATCAACCAGAGGAGAAGTTGTGGGTAGCAATTAATAAAGAGCTCAAGGACTTTATCTGGGAGGGGAAGACTGCAAGAGTCAAGTGGGATAAGCTGATTCTTTCAGTAGAACAGGGCAGATTGGGATTAACCAATTTGAAAGGATATTTCAGAGCTACACCGTTAAGACTCCTATGTATAGCACAAGCAGAAAACTATAATTCAAAGTTGAAAGGGATGATGATAAAACACAGGGAAAGCTCAAGAAATAAGGAGAGACTTGGATTTTGGATGCAGGCCTTTAAGGAAAATAACAATAATCATGCAGAATATTATATCCATAAAGTTGCAGAAAGTATTCTAAGAACTAAATCAACATGGGAATGGAGAAGGGAGATTCTGTTGATATAGATGACTGCAATTAGGATATAGACAATAGGCAAGAGAGGACCACAATTTGTTGCAGAAAACTGGCAAAGGAACTAAGGTATTGTGAGGAAATAACTAGAGAGGGAAAGCCGATATAATGGGAAGACACCAAGAATTTTACTTGGACTGCCAGTTAGAGATCACCTTCCCTATCAGGGATTGATATCAGAGTATAGGCAAAGAGAAAGAAATAAGGGGGTCCTAAAAGAAAGACCAGCACTGGTAGAGTTTTTAATAGAATCGAGAACAGAAGCTGCCATTAAAAAAGGAATAATTAGTAGAGTATATACAGTAGTGCATGATAACTATAAGAATCCATCAGAGGAGGTTAGAAGGGATTGGGAAAAGAGACTGGATAAGTAATTCAGAAAGAAACAATGGGAGGATATATGTATGTCTCCCAAATATGCAACAAAATCTAGAAGATTTAGGATTTTGGCTTGGAAATGTTTACATAGATATTTTTATACTCAAAGTAGACTCCAGAGAATTTTTCCTCAGGTAGACAGCAACTCTTGGAGGTGTGATAAGGAGGAAAGAGGTAATTGAGAACATATTTTCTGAGAGTGCAGTGGGTTGGTGGACTTTAAGGATTCCATGCAGGATGCACTGTCGGAGATGCTGGATGTGCACATTGGTCTGATGAGAAAGATGATTTTTCTGAACTACGATAACAGAATCAGAATTGCCTAGACATGGTAAGGCCTTGCTATGTCTAATAAAGGTGGCAACCAAAAAAAGCAATTAATAGAAAATGGAAATCAAAATCTAAACCAACTATACTGGAAGTAGTGAAAATAGTAACATAGATAAAACAGCTAGAATTGAGATCTTTAGAAAAGGGTAGGAGGAAACTGCATAGGAAAAATGGAAATTGTGGGAACAATACATATAAGGGAGGAATTAGGTCTAAAAGGCATCAGGACTTAAATGAGCTATGTAATGTTTGAGTGAGAAAGATTGGGTAGAGTATAAGTGACATACAGTGTTTGCTACTGGGAGTGTGTCAGTATGGTTTGTGATGTAAAATGCCTGCAACTAGAATTGTGTTGGTGTGGTTTGATTTCATTTATCTAAATGTATGCTTGCCTATGTAGTAAGTGACTGTTAAGTAAAGATGTTTCTTGTTTAAAAAAGCAGGAATTTAATAATTTATGTAGTATTGCTTAGGTTACTTGTTTGCTTTGTTAATATACTTTGATTACATTTATATGAATGCAGATTTGCCTGTGTCACTCGTGATAATTCAATAAAGGTGTTTGGGGGGAAAAAGAGGTTTGATAAGAGGGAGAAGTCGATACAAGGGGTAACCTAAATCTTCCAGCCTATGTTTTTTTAAGGCAAATAAAAAGTTTAATTGCACCTCTGCTCCCTTTCCAGTAAGCAGTTTAAGCAGCAGTGTGCCTGTAAGCAGTATTTTAAAAAGCAGTGGCAAGAATAAAAAAGGAAAAGCGTCTCAAAACCAAGTCCAAAAAATCATGACTATTCACCTTTTCAAGCCATGGATTCCTAATTCCTTTTCCATTCTTCCTTGTTAAGCTAAGGTAATCTACCCATATAGCTTAGGCTACAGCAGCTGTGATGTAACGCTGAATATAGTATACCTTACCTTCAACCTTTTTTATGTTTATTGTGCTGCCAGTGTGTACATGGTTTTCCTTTTTTCTACCGTTTTTCTTTCTGGGTTATTGCCTCTCTTTTTGGGGCCATAAAGTTCTGAGCTTTTAGTGCTCTAGATGCATTTTATATGAAGGATGTGACGGTCACGTTTTAGCTTTGAAAAGCTAACCAGTAGCAATCAGGTAAAACCTATAAAATTTAGGCTACTGCAACAGTGATCTATTGGAACATCTACTTTTTTGGTAGTTTACTTACATAACTGTACTTGCATTATCAGTTCACTTGAGCTGGAGTCATAAATGCAAGCCATAGGCTGTTTAGCCAAATTACAGTGGGACAGGACCCATGTTTCACACCAGTTCTGTATATCTGTTTCTAGTTATAGCTAAAAGGTTATAGTTTATGAACTGTATTCCTAGTCTGTGTGACTAGTTCCTGATCAATATGAACACTTAATATAAATATATGTCACTGACTGTGCATTAATATGTCCTCTTATCTTTGAATGAATACATTGATATTACTAGTACTAGTTTACAGACTTGTTGGTTTATGTGTAACACTTCCTTCTAAAACAGCATTTGCTCAGTCTGATTGCCAGAGCATTTATCAGTAATACTATTACTAAATGTAAACTTTCCTTCAATAGGTTATACAGGAATGGACTATTGGTTTGCATACACTCACTTTTTAATGTTGCTAAATTTGTTTTCTTTTGGTTTTGACATCAAGTTCATCGTGCACATTTTTACATACAGAGGAGATAACCATATGAATGTTGCTAATGTCATATGGTTTTACTTTGATGTGGTAAAGCTCCACCTACTTACTGGTAGATAGGTGAAAGCACTTTATACTCCTGAGTTTATTTTACTTCTCTGTTTCATTTTTAATAACAGCTGTAAATGGATGAATTTTCTCAAAGCCAAAAGATACCTTTTCCTTTATGTAAGCATGATGCCCAATGGGACTTTTTATCTCCAAGGTCTTGTAATGAGTCTCTCCAAGTTCAGGTTATATGCCCTGAGGCAATGGGGTCTTCCTGTCCTAGCTTGATTCACCACTTCTGTAATTTAGCCCTAGCTTCACACATTTAGGTGATGTATCTTTTCATTAATGCTTCACATATTTCTAATTACTCTCCCACAATGACCTGAGCTTGAATTAATTTTACAATCTGCAACAGTTGCACTGGTTTAGTCTTTATATTGTACCAAATTTTTCTTGGTACTATATTAACAAGCTATGAATTAGTCTCTATTTTTCTCTATTATAGGGGGGATAAATGTATTCTTTATACTTGATGATCGAAGAACATCAGCATACTACCAAGGATCGGACAAGTCCATACTGTCATATTTCTTTAATTTCCACTAGACAGCTCCACAGTGATTTCATGCAGGATGCTGTGGTGCAACATAACACGTATTGCAGGCTCACTGATTCCCATCATGGAAACTGCACTTAACTACATGATGGGAATTACAACTGTGACAACTTCCACATCACTATCATGTTACTGGAGTCATTTGTCTTCATAATATTAACTCAGAATGTTAAGTTGTCTATCTCGCCTTCATTCTTGCTGGATGGGTTCGGAGCCGACCTCGGCTCCGACTCGGCCACTCTAAAGCTCGAGAGTTGGTTCCACCGGCTCGAGGCTCCCCTTATATCCCACAATGCTAGGCGATAGTTACCTCAGATCTCGTTTGCCGCTACAGCTTCGAGGTTGGTTGTTCTACCGGTTCCTGGTGAGTTTAAGCTTTTTCTATTAAAACTTACTCTGTTTCCCCCTTTTTTTAGTTTAATTATTGTCAAATTAGTGTAGTTCATTGAACTTTATCCCCGACCTAATTTTTTCCCGTTTTTTCTTAAAAGAACTTTAGTTCTTCCCTTGGGCCTTGGGCCTTCCCTTCCCTAGGGAGTGTTTGTGTAGTTTAAGCTACTGTTTATTCTACTTTATTTTTTAGTAATTTTACTAAAGTAATTTTTTTCTGACAGGGTATAACTGGTGTGTTTGAGGGTGTGTTTGTGTTCACCAGTTAGGCTATGTCTAAAGAAGCAAAGGTCTCCGGATTCAAGAAGTGTGATGCGTGCTGTCAGAAAATGTCTCTGACAGACGCTCACACTTCTTGTGTCTATTGTCTGGGGCCTTTGCACCTGCAGGACTCCTGTGCTGTCTGCCATGGCTTCAGCCCCAGGGTCCTGCAGGAAAGGAAAAACAAGCTCATATTGAGAGGCTTGTTGAAGCCTGAGGATTCCCTGTCTGTCTCAACAGGGAAGCCCTCCAAGGCATCGAGGTCTTCGGCCCGGTTTCTGAGCCGAGACCTCAGGTTGTTCAACCTTTGCCTTTATCGGCTCGGCTGGAGCCGACAAGACTCAGTCCACAGTTTCTGTGGCTTCCGGCTCCGCCGGAGCCGAGGTTATCGAGGTACCCGTGTCGGCTCCGACAAGATCTTCGGAGCCGCAACCAGAAAGAGGTCTAGGTCACCTTCTCTTGGCTCCGTTCATTCGGCTCCAGGATCTCCCCTGCTGTCTGAACGGAGCCAAAGGTCTCATTCCTCTAGGTCATCGAGGTTGTCCGATCATGACCTTCAGAGGGTGGTGAGTCGACTACTCAAGTCTGAGGCACTAGCCCAGATGCTTCAGAGCCCGACTCATCAGTCGGTGCCTGTCCCGTCCATCAACTCCTTCCTCCTTCGACTCTTTTGAGCTCGGAGCCGGGTCGTGGTCGGAACCGAGACTGTGGTTACCTCGAGCCGAGACAATTGTCTTCGCCCGCCGGCTCCGTTTTCTTCCATGGAGGAATCTCGGCGCCGACTTCCCTCGTCGGCTCGAGGGGTGAGTGGCATCGGACCCTTGTCCGACCCCCTCTCCCTCTCGGTGCTTGGCGCTGGTGAGTTCGGCTCCGACATCGCCTCGGAGCCATCACTGTCGGTGCCGAGGGGGTCCTTAGCTCCTCGGAGCGGGACCTCTGGCTCTGCCTGACAGGGGTGCTTTCGAGGTCATGCAGAGTGTGTTAGAGCCTGGCTCTACTCCACAGTCGGCTCCGTCAGCCCCTCCCTCTATGCTGCCTCAGGGTAAGTCGACTCACTCCCTCACCCCTGACCGCAGAGAGCCAACTCCTCAGGAGCTCCCTTTGGGATTTCATCCTCTTCCGAGGCCTCTCCTGATTTGGCAGAAGAGCCCCTCGGAAGAGGAAGTGCAAGAGGAAGCACATTGACTCACCTGAGTCTATCACGTCGGACACAGATCTGGATGATTCTGAGGGTTCTCCCCGTTCCCCTTCTGAAGATGTCTCATTTGCAGACATTCTGGAGATCCTTAAACAGAGGGGAAATTGGCCAGCCCTCAACCCTTCGGAGGACGAATCTGTGTATCTTGAGGCGTTTGGCTCTCGTCCTTCCACCTCCTGGGTGTCCCCCTTCGACCCCCTCATGCAGGTGGTTGCAAAAGGCATGGACGGCTCCTGATTCAGTGGACCCCACTCCCAGGAGACCCTCCAAATTCATCACAGCTCCATCAGACAAGGAATTTTTATCAAAAGGAGTCTCTGTGGATGCTATGGTGGTTGCTGCCGCCACAAAGAAGGAACTGGCTGATCCTTCAGTGCCTGTCCATCCACCTAACAAGGAATCTAGGTCCATGGATAGGTACGGAAGCGGATGTTCTCCTCAGCGACATTTACTATGCGTCGCTGAATTACCTGTGCCATTTCACTCGTCTTCAAAGAGACTTGATCAAAGAAGCGAGTGAAATGCTGAAGGACCCTACAGCTGCGGGTTTCCAAGAGAAAATGAACACGCAGCTGGCTATCCTTAATTCTATTTCCAACTCCTCCATGCGCCTCCTCTCTTATGCGGCCGATGGAGCGAGCAGAGCAGCAGGAACAGGGGTAGCCTTACGTAGGCACGCCTGGATGCGGCAATGCAATTTTGCGGAACCTTTCAAAACGTCTTTCACGAACTCCCCTTTTGATGGATCATCTCTTTTGGTCCACAAGTGAAAGAAACCCTGACTAGGTGCGAGACTGATGGCAAGACCCTTTCTGCCGCCGGAGTCCGTTTTCTACTCCTTCTAGGCCTTACCCCAAAGGCCAGAAGGGGAAAGATGTGGTTCCGTAAACAATCCCAAGGGACTTCGCCTGACGCACAGAGTCGGTTCCCCGCCAGAGGCAGAGGGGGGAACAATAATGGTAGACGTCGCCCTAGAGGCAGAGGGGGTCCGCAGAACCAGGGCAATCGAGAAACGTTCTCCGAGAAGCCCTTTCAGCATCCCTGAGGTGTTGCCCGACTGCCCATCTTCGAGGCAGTCGGGGAAGATTGTCACTGTACCCAGAAGCCTGGCTATCCTTGACACAAGACAAATGGGTACAGTCCATCATTTCGAAGGTTATTCTATTCCCTTTCTTCGCTTTTCCAAATCAGTCAAAAAAATCCCTTCCAGATGTTCCACCCGCTCAAAGGGATCTTGCAGCTTTGGAAATTTCAAAACTGCTTGCAAAAAGAGCTATTCAGCCAGTGCCAGCAGACCAACTAGGATCCGGAATCTACTCAAGGTTCTTTTTAGTTCCAAAGAAAACAGGGGACTGGAGACCAATTTTGGATCTCAGTATCTTGAACAGATCAGTCAAGAAAACAAGATTTCGGATGGTCACGCTGCAATCCATTCTTCCCCTATTGGGAAAAGGAAACTGGATGTGCTCTATAGACCTTCAGGACGCGTACTATCACATAAAAATGAACAGACGCTCCAGAAGGTTCCTCCGCTTCAGGCTGGGAACCAGTCATTTTCAATTCAGGGCCCTGCCCTTTGGTCTCACCGCTGCCCCCCGGGTGTTTACCAAATGCATGGCAGTGGTAGCTTCTCACCTGAGACGACAAGGATTCCAGGTGTTTCCATATTTGGACGACTGGCTCCTCACAGCTCCCACCAAGCATCTCCTTCTGATGGCCAGAGATTACACTTTTCGCGTCTGTCAAAGACTGGGTATCTCAATAAATTGCGAAAAGTCTGTTTTGTTGCCTTGTCGTACTATTACCTACATAGGTGCAAAATTAGATACTGTAAACATGTCTGCAACACTAACGAACCAAAGGATATCAGACATTCAAAAATTGGTATCACTACTTCTCAACAACAACAGAGCCAAAGCCAGGTTAGTTCTAAAGGTGTTGGGAATCATGGCAGCGGCCATACCCCTCCTTCCATTGGCCAGATACCACATGCGGATCCTTCAGTGGATGCTCTTTTCTCAATGGTCATACCAGGAACTTCCAATGTCTCACACCATTATGATCACGCAAGCGTGCAAAAAGCATCTCATGTGGTGGATGTCTTCCCCCCAGCTCCTGTTAGGGAGACCATTTGTTCCACCTCCTCCGGTTGCTACTCTGACAACGGATGCCTCCCTGATCGGGTGGGGGGGGGCATTATCAGGGCAGGACAGTCCAGGGCACATGGCAACCAAACGAATGCCACTTGCACATAAATGTTCTGGAGATGAGAGCAGTGCTTTTAGCGTTGCAAGCCCTTCAACACTCTCTTCCCTTGGGAACGATTGCAATCCAGACAGACAATATGTCTGTAGTTTGGTACATCAACAAACAAGGCGGAACCAGATCATACCCCCTGTGTCAAGAAGCACTCAGACTGTGGCAATGGGCGATTTCTTCTCAGCGTTTTCTGATAGCAACGCACATCCCCGGGAAGTCCAATCACATTGCGGACAAGTTGAGCAGAGCTATTCTCATGCCTCACGAGTGGTCTCTGAAAGACTCTGTAGTGAGAGAGATTTTTCTCAAGTGGGGTCAGCCTTGCTGCGATCTTTTTGCTACTCCCCAAAACAGCAAGTGCAGAGAATACTTCACTCTATTCCCCTTACCAGGCCAACCCAGCAGGGACGCTAGTCCAAGTTTGGCCCCGGGGACTTCTGTATGCATTTCCTCCTTTCCCACTGATCTCTCAAGTAATACAGAAAGCTATCGCTCAGAAGGCCTCATTGATCCTCATTGCTCCTTACTGGCCTCGACAAGTGTGGTTCCCCTTTCTGCATCGATTTCTTGTGGAGCGACCGTGGAATCTGGACCTAGTTCCAGATCTTTTGATCCATCAGTCGGGTCAGTTTCATCGCTCCCTCCCCTCTCTGAACCTCACTGCTTGGTTCCTCCACTTCCAACCGTAGCCAGGCTTCCTCAATTATCTCACTCTGTTAGAGATATTTTGATAGCTTCCCATAAATCTTCCACTCGAAAGATTTATTTGAGTAAGTGGAAACGATTTTCATATTGGGCACAAGGAAAGGACGTAGATCCTTTCACCGCTTCCATCCAACTAGTCCTCGATTTTCTTGCTGAACTCTTCCATGCAGGTTCATCTCCATCTACTCTTAAGGTTCAATTGGCAGCTATTTCTAATTTCCATGTGGGTATTTCTGAATCTGCCCTAATGTCCCACAAACTCTGCAAAGCCTTTTTGAAAGGAGTTTTTCTTCTCAGACCTCCTGTAAGAAATCCTCCTTCTCCTTGGGACCTAAATTTAGTTCTTGCTTCTTTGATTCTTTCCCCTTTCGAACCTGCAGCTTCATGTTCCTTAAAGTTATTATCATGGAAAACTCTCTTTCTGGTGGCTATCACATCAGCTAGAAGAATTTCAGAACTTCAAGCACTCAGTTGTCGTTCTCCTTACCTTGTGTTCCATAAGGACAGAGTTTCCTTATGAACTAACCCGTCCTTTTGCCTAAGGTGGTTTCAACATCAAATCTAAACCAATGCATTGACCTCCCTGTTTTTTCCCGGAGTATTCAAATAGGTCTGAACAAAATTACACTGTCTGGATGTTCATCGTCAATTAAGGTACTACTTGGACAGGACGAAACAATTCAGAAAATCTGATCAGCTGTTTGTCTCCTATGCGGAAAGCAGAAAGGGACTTCCAGTTTCAAAGGTATCTTTATCCAGATGGCTAACATCTCTGATTACCCTTGTTTATGAGATTAGACACCAAAACTGCCTAATAAGCCTAAAGCCCATTCCACCAGAGCTTTGGCTACTTCTCTAGCCTTCCAAGACAGACTGCCTATTGACACCATTTGTGCAGCGGCTACTTGGGCTACTCCTCACACTTTTATTTCCCATTATAAGTTGGATTTAGCTTCTAGGCATAGAGCTAATTTTGGTTCCACTGTTCTCAGGAGTCTGTTCCGTTAGGCCACCCGGGACAAGGTGCTAGGGACGGTCCCATCCAGCAAGAATGAAGGCGAGATAGACAACTTAACATATAGAAGTTATGTTCTTACCATAACGTTCCATGTTAGTTGTCTTCTTCTCACCTTCTTCTTGCCCCACCCTCCTTCCCCCTGGCCTGGACAGACCTAGAGGAGTTGTGATCGTGACCTCTCTTTCTACCACCTCTTCTTAACTATATGCTATTATGCATATTTCTTGTTTCAGGATGTAGGTCACCCTTCTTCTTCCTGTTGTTAGAGGTGGATTCTGTTTTTTACAGTTATACTGTTTCTGTTATAAGCTGGGGTTAGCTTACAAACGAGATCTGAGGTAACTATCGCCTAGCATTGTGGGATATAAGGGGAGCCTCGAGCCGGTGGAACCAACTCTCGAGCTTTAGAGTGGCCGAGTCGGAGCCGAGGTCGGCTCCGAACCCATCCAGCAAGAAGAAGGCGAGAAGAAGACAACTAACATGGAACGTTATGGTAAGAACATAACTTCTATTTTACAGCACACATATAAACAAAAGCAAAGGGCCCAACCAGCACTGCAACCAACTGTTTATTGAAGTTAATACAATAAAAAACTGAGTGCTTTTGTCTAAAATCAGCTTCACTTAGACTTCTTCAGAGTAATTTTTGTCTACCATTGATGAGGAATATAAGTATAAAATAACAACCAATCAAACTGAGTGGATACCACAGAGAATGCAATGTCACAAATAGAAATTATGAGAGTTGTATGTTACATTCATAAAGCACAGAAATATAAAATTGTGATAAATTTAAAATGCAGTAACAGTGTTATATAGAAAAGCAGTATAAAAATGCAAAGTAGACAATATGTTCAGTGCTAAAATCACAGTGTGAATCTAATAATATTTGTGTAACAAAAGACATCTGTACTGTATGGAATGGTGAAAATGGGTGTAGATGTCCTTCTATTCCTATGTTGCAGTATTCTGCAAATGGGTTTACCCTTCTATTCTCACGTACGTATGGCCAGTATCCAATTTTAAGTCCCTCCTAGGTGCGCTAAAAGTGATGTCGGCATGCACCATCCCTCAGAACTTTCCAGCCGCTAGTCGTACGCCAGGTGTTCCTGCTTTCGCAGACAACTGATTCAAGTTTCAAGCTAAGTACCTTGTTGGTGACCTTTTCAGTTCTTCCTTTTGTATTACTGCCTTTTCATGTCATCCAGAAAGGGTGAATGTCAGTGCAGCTGTCAGATCCCTCATAAATAAACCCACAATAAGTGTTTGTTCTGTCTCGGATGGTTGCACTATTATCAGGCCTGCCCTATTTGCCAGGTGTTCATTCTGAAAACGTTGCGCAGTCATCTGCATGCGCTCAATTTGTACTTGGAGAACCAATGACTAAAATAACTTGCTTTGTGTATGGAAGGCTTGTTGGATGTCGCCTCTGAACCACCAAAAAATAAGGCCCGATCTTTACGACCTGTAATGCTTGCTGAGCCTCTTCCGGACGATCAACAGCCTGTGGTCGACCTCGGCTTGGCCTTAAGATCTGGACCCAAATCCACTGCACCAGATGTCGCGGGTACCTCTGAGGAAGCCGTACTACCGGTGAGCGAGATCACGTCCACAGAGGCGATTCCGGCAATCGTTTCAGATCCAGGGGCAGGGGAGACCAGCGTATTCAGGGGAACCTTCCGATTCCCTGCCTCAGACTTTGATGCCTGCTTCTAAACAAATGCCTGTTGGGACTCTCAAGAGAAAGAAGGAAGCAGATTTCCCAGGCAGCAGAAAGTATTTCGTACTGGCAGGCCTTTAGCCAAAGTCTTTTCTCAGCTTTCATTGCCCTGAGGCCTATATCAGCTGCTTCTGCTCCTGCACCTTCTCCTCCTCTCCTTAGTCCTAGGCCTCAACCTGCAGAGACAGGTACTAGGGAAGAGGACATCTGTTCAGATTCCTCAGTTGATTCCCTCTCTTATAATTCACAACTCTCTTCTCCCTTGGGATATGAATCCCCAGAGGAAGAATCTATAGACCCAGATTCCCCTGTTGAAAACTTGACCTTCTCTGAAACTATTTTTAAAATGAAGGAACACTTCAAATGGGAATCCACAGACATGTCTGAAATACAAAAGAGGTACTATGACCTCATTCAAATGGAAACACCAAGCCCTTCGGCCATTCCTGCTATACTGCCTGTCTTTTTAGATGCCTTTTCCTCTGCATCTTTCAATCTGAACTCACAACCTCCTGTTCTTTGTAGAGCAGACAGACTGTACAAAGTCCCAGATTCAGCTAAGCACTTGATTAAGTGCCCTCCTGCAGATCCAGCTACCATTTCTGTTTGCACAGACAAAGCTTCCAAGCTCTTGCCTACCACCACCATCCTTCCTGCTGACAAAGACAGAAAAACTATGGAAAGGTTAGGCGAAAAGATTTACACCTCTTCCACTTTGGCATTTAGAGCTACTAATTACCAGACTCATATGGCAAAGTATGCTCTGTCTCTTCTAGACTCTGCCACCAAACTGTTAGCAGACATTCCAGACTCCTTAGCCAAATCAGCTATGTCTTCTCTACTGGCCCTTACGTCCCAAGTCACCAGGCATTCAGTTAAATGTAGCTACGATGCTGCACAATCCTCAGCAAGGTCAGCAGCTTTAGCTTCTGCACTTCGCAGATACTCCTGGCTGCACTTGCAACTCCTGCCAGATGATTTCAGGGCTAAGCTCAATGATGCACCACTTGACAATGCTGCCTTATTTGGCTCAAAAGTAGCAGATCTTTTCAAATCCCTGCAACAAAAAGGAAAAAAGATGCAGGATCTTAAACATCTGCTAGTTTCTCTTGTACCTACATTTTACAGGAGCTATCTTGCAAAAACACAGTTCATCAGGAAATACTCCAGTCCTGCTCCTCAAATTAGACACAGGCAAGTAAGAAAGAAAAATCCTTCAGCCAGAGCACCTTCCTCCTCTAGTCAAAGGACGTTCTTTCAGGACAGGGCAGGTAGTGTCTGACTACCTGCCTCCCCCACCAGCTGCCTCCATCCCACTGTCTGCTCGCCTTTCCCATTGCCTTCCTCTTTGGAATCAGATCGCTTCCGACAAGTGGGTCCTCTCCATCCTCCAAGATGGTTTCTTCCTGTCTTGGATAACCTCTCCAGTAAGTCTAGGCAAGCCATGACCTCCTGCTCACTAACTGCCCCTCCTACTAACAGTGCTACAGTCCCTTTTAAACCAGGGCACTGTAGAAAGAATACCTCCCTCCCAATTTGGAAAAGGGTTCTACTCAAGGATTTTGATAGTTCCCAGAAAAGAAGGGCTATGGAGACCCATCCTAGACCTTTCAAGATTCAAGCCATTCTTAAAGGTGCCAACTTTCAAAATGCTAACCCTGCCAACTCTATTCCATCTTATTATGGGAAAAGGACATCAAGAATGCCTACTCACACATTCCCATAAGACCCACACACAGGAAATACTTAAGATTCTTTGTGGGCTCCTCACATTTGCAGTTCTCTGCCTTGCATTTTGGGCTTTAAACCGCACCCATAGTCTTCACCAAATGCCTGGCTCCAGTAATAGGCTTTTCCAGGACAAAAGGGATACAAATATTCCCATACCTGCAAAACAAACTTTTACAGGCTGCTGGCCAAAAAACACTCCTAACCCATATCCAGTTCGTGATGTCACTCCTATAGGCTCTTTGGTTCCAAGTAAACTTCCCAAAGTTCAACCTCACACCGACCCAAGACATTGTGTTCTTAGGGTGCAAAATCCGTACATTCTTGATGGTGGCATACCTGCCCCCAGCAAAGGTGAGTTCTCTTACAGAGTACCTGCAAGGGATTCTACTCTCCCCTCATCTGACTGCAAGGGAGTACCTCAAGCTGCTGGGTTACATTGCAGCTATCATTCCCATGCTACCCCTAGCACGATTGCACATGAGAAAACTACAGTGGTACCTACGCTCTGTCTGGAAACAGCACAACCACCCACTGGAACACATTGTGCCTTTGCTTCCATGCCTAAGATCTTATGGTGGCTGGCCCAGGTGAAGCTCAACCCAGGACTCCCCCTCCAACCACCTGAACGTTCTCAGGTCATGCATACAGACACTTCAGACCTGGGGTGGGGGCCGCTCTCGGACATTGAAAAGTTCAAGGCCTGTGGACATGCAGGCAGAAAACAGAAGACATCAATGCCAGAGAAATGAGGGCATTCCTCCTAGCCCTTCAGGCATTCACTCCTTTCCTTCTGAAGGGATCCCTCCTGATATACACAGACAACACCACAGTCCTGTGGTTTATCAACATACAAGGAAGGACCAAGTCCTACCTACTCTGCAGACTTGCTTTACTAGTGTGCGAAGTAGCCACTTCGCAGGGAATTGCCCTGAAAGCAGAATACATTCCCTCTCTCCACAACTCCTAAGCAAATTTTTTGAGCAGAACCAGCACAAAGAATCATGAATGGATGCTGCACAGGGATATCTTCCTGGACATGATCTACAGATGGGGTACACTACAAATAGATCTGTTTGTCTCCGCTAACAACAGGCAACTTCTTGGATACTATACCAGGACACCAAACCCACAGGCATTGGCAACAGATGCCTTCACTGTTTCATGGAAGGGGAAATATCTTTATGCATTCCACCTTCCCTCTTATTCAGAGGGTCCTGCTGCGGATTCAGCAGGGCAGTCCGAAAATCTTGTTGGTGACTCCCTACTGGCCTCAACAACATTGGTTCCCTTTACTCCTTCACTTGTCCAAGGGTAATCATCACATGTTACCCCACAGAGTGGACCTTCTCACGCAGCACATGGATCTTTAATCCACCCACAGTGGCAGCTGCTACACCTGACCCTGTAGTGGATAGGCTTCTGATCCCATACAGACACCTTTACAATGAGGACATGCTCGGTGTCCTGCAGGAGGCCAGGAAACCCAACACTAGAAAATCTTACCTGTCTAAATAGAAAAGGTTCATTTCTTGGTGTCAAAGTAAGCAGCTGGAGCCACTTACCAGTGACATTCCCCTAGTGCTGTCTTATTTCTGTGAGTTACTTCAGACTGGCTTGGCCTACTCATGTATTAAGGCACACCTGTCTGCTATCGCTGCATGCCTACCCATGGATCCCCCCTTGGCATCCAGGCTCCCATCGAAACTCTTCCTTAAAGGGGTCATACATCTCAGACAGCCCCCCCCCCCAGAAACTTATCCCTCCTCCTTGGGATTTCAACTATGTGTTGGAGAAGCGTACACTGCCACCCTTTGAGCCTGCTGATCAAGCTTCCCTAAAGCTCTGCACCTGGAAGACAGTCCTTCTAGTAGCTATCACTTCTGCCAGAAGGGTATCAGAGCTCCAGGCACTAATGGCTACCCCTCCCTTTCTTGTCTTTCATAAAGACAGGGTTACCCTCAGGAGAAATCCATCATTCATGCCCAAGGTAGTCAATGACCTGTCTCTCAATCAGGCTATCCACTTACCTGTTTTTTATCCAAACCCACAAGGAAGAAGTGAAAGAATACTTCATTCCCTGGATGTTCACAGACAAATTAGATTCTACCTCCACAAGACTAAGTCTATCCGAAAGACTGACCAACTTTTCATATCTTTCCACCCTAGAGCACCAGGGAAAGCTGTATCCAAACAGACTATTTCAACTTGGATTTCCAAGGTCATTACCTTCTGTTACCAGTACCATGGTAAATCACTTCAGGGTACAGTAAAAGCCCACTCCACTAGAAACCTTGCATTCTCAGGGGCTTTCTTCAACGGTCTGGACACCTCCTCTGTCCTGGAGGCAGCCACCTGGTCTTCAGTTCACACCTTCATCAAAGACTGCAAACTAGACCGCATCTCTAGGTCCAGGGTAGTGTTCGCTAGGTCTATCCTGCATGGGTTCCTGGAATCTACTTTCCTACCAACCACCCTTTCTCAGTGAGCTTTGGCACTCACACATATGCAGAATACTGCAACATAGGAATAGAAGGATATAGAAAAGTTGTGTAAGAACTTACCATAATCCTAGATTTCCTTCTCTTCCATGTTGCAGTATTCCTACCCTCCCTCCTTCCCCGCTTATCAGTTATGCTTCCCTCTTTGGATGGCAGTGACATGGCATTGCCCTATTAGGACTGGCTCCGACTGGGGTCTTCAGTTCTGAGGGCTGGTGCTTGCTGACATCACTGTTATGGCCCATGTACTCTCACCTAGACCTGATGTCTCGCGCACCTAGGAGGGAATGAAAGCTGTTGGATACTGGCCATACATACGCAAGACTAGAAGGGTAAACCCATATCCATAATACGGCAACATGGAAGAGAAGGACATCTATGGTTATGGTAAGTTCTTACACAACTTTTCTTTCTATCAAAATTGTTATTCCTAATACCCATGGTGACATCCACAATGCCATCAGGAGGAACAGACCTGATTCTCAAATTAGGGGAAAATTGGTCTGTACAATATTTTACTATTTCATTCCTGGTTTTATTTAAGACCGGTAAAGGACAACCCCTTTAGACAAACATTCCAATCGAAAGTCTAATTTCTTTATCAAAAATCAGATGTTGTTCTAGAAAGCCTAACCATCTGCCCCTTGACCACCGACCTTTTTTGGTGAAAAGGGTGACTGCTCTCAAAATGTAAGTAAGCGTTAGAAAATGTCTCCTTTCTGAAAATGCTAGAGGAGTAGCACTCAAAATCAGGTTTCTTTTCAAGTAGGATGTCTAGATAGTTGACCTTATCAACACCTTAAGAGTAGGTAAATTTAAGAAAGCTAGTGGAATTTTGCCATAGTGAATGGGTCTGCTGCCACTGTTCTAGTGTGCCTTTCCAAAGGATAAACACATCGTCCAGGAACCTAAAATATCCATGGACCTTTGAAAGAAACTGTGGGTGAACACAACCACTTTCTCCCACATGGCCAACACCACATTGGCATATAATAGGGTACAGGCCACACCTGAAATCTGCTTGCAATGCTCTCCTACATAGTATATAAAATTGTTTTCATTTGCTCTTCAACCTGTGAGGACACAGATCTGAGACAGATCCGACTCTGTTGCATTTCCAGCATCGGATCTGAGTTCCAAGCTTATCCCCTACCCATAATGCCACTGTCTCCCTTCTTACGTCAGATCTCGTTTGCCACGCATATCACTAGCATCGTGGTTTGTTAATCCAGGCTTTAGGTGAATGTTTTTTGCTAATTTTGTCCTCTCCTTTTGGTTTTCCTATCCTCTTTTTATTCTTTCACCTTCCCCTGCCTTTGCGCTCAAACAAAAAAATGATGTTATGTGGTCCTATCTCGCCTACATTCTTACCCGTGGGTTCGGAGCTGAATATCGGCTCCGACTCAGCCGATTTTACTAGCTCAAAGTTTTTCATTGCCTGGGCTAAGCAGGTATGCCATGGTGCATTGCTCCATATTCCCAGATCTCTCGTTTGCTGCTCGTGTAGCTCGGACGTGGTCTCGCTTGGCTGTGGCTAAGTACCCTCTTTTTTCCTGTCTTAAGAAAAGTTTTGATTCATATCAAAAGCTATTTTCATAGCTATTTGTCTAACTTTGTCTAAGTTTGTCGAGAGTCGTGATCATGTGATTGTTGTGTGGTATCCCACTGACTGTTCCCTCGGGCTAGGCCCGTTTCAGTTAGAGGGCCTAGTTCCCCTTATTTTGCCTTCTGTGTGAGTACGGTCCAGACCGTTTAAGTTAGAGGTTTGGGCTTTCCCTTCCTTGTGGGTTTAATCCCTTGTTGAGAGTTTGTATTTGCTCTTTAGTGTGTGTTTGGTCACTGTTTAGTGTTGATCTCTGTTTAGTGTCGTTCCCACTTTTTGTAGTGTGAGCGCCTTTGTGTTCTCAGACATGAGTATTTGCCTTGTTGGCGTAGTAGTTAAGATGTCTAAAGATCCCAAGGAGCAAAAACCTTCGGGTTTCAAAAAGTGCTCTAAATGTGGGTACAAAATGTCCATTACCGATGAGCATTCCATTTGTGTCTGTTGCTTGGGAGCCATCCATCTGCAGGAATCCTGGAGTTTTTGTCATGTGTTCAGTCCTAGAGTTCTCCAAGAGAGAAGAATAAGCTAATTTTAAAGGGACTTTTGAAACCCTCTTTTGAAGAGGCTATGGATTCGTCTTCCAGTGGAAAATCAAAATCTGGCAAGTCAAAAAAAGAGATCTCCGGCTCCGTCAGCTTCATCGGAGCCTCTGGAGAAAATCTCAAAAACTGCATCGAACTCCTCGGCTCCACTGTCCTCTGGGCCGCAGGAAGTGTCAATATTGACGGAACCGGCGTCTGCTCCAATTTTATTGGAACCTCTTAGGAGCCGATCGCCCAGTCTCAGACCAGCTTCTCCTGAGAGGAGATCTCATTCTCCACCCCTGTCTTCCAAATCCTCCAGGACCCTTTCGGATGTGGATGTTGACAGGGTGGTTCAGAGGCTCCTCCAGTCACCGGTTTTGTCAAAATTATTTTCGGCTCCGGAGCCCATCCCGACCCCGTCTTCGATCATTCCTCCTCCGAGTGCATCTCTGTCTTCGCAGCCGGAGTGTCCCACGCCGTGTGATGTTCCTAGGCCGGCTCCGATGCCTCATTTGGCTCCATCGGTACCGGCATCGGCTCCGACCCCGTCGGCTCCGTCCTCGGGGTTCGGGACTCAGGATTCCTTGGTCGGGCCCGAGGGGGACATCTCGGGGCTTATTTCGGTCCCGAGCCTCCCTCTCGGTGCATCGGCTCGGGGAACTCTGACCCCCGTCATGACCTCAGAGACTGGCCGCTCCTCAGATTCGGGGGGGCCGGCCTTCGAGGCTATGCGGACCGCGCTGGCCAGATCGTCAGCTACATCAGGCGGGTCGGTCACTCTGTCCCCCATGACTCCGGTGAGAGCTTCTGATCACCACCCATCCATGGACAGCAGAGCACCAGGGCCTAGGGATACCCCCACGAGTGGTCCCCAAATTTCTGAGGGTCCCTCAGAGTTCGGGCCTGAGGAGCCCTCCAGAAAGAAAACATGCAAGAGGAAGCACATAGACTCCCAGGATGAGTCCCTCACCTCTGATACTGACCTCGAAGAATCGGAGGGGTCCCCCAAGTCATCCTCTGATGATGTTTCCTTCTCCGATATCCTGGAGATACTGAAACAAAGAGGTGACTGGCCATCCAAAGCCCCTTCCGAGGAGGAGTCAGTATTCCTTAAGGCCTTTGGTACTCAGCCCTTTGCCTCTGGGTGTCTCCACCTTTCGACGAACTCCTTGATCTGATTTGTCGAAGAGTGTGGGAAAACCCTGATTCTGTGGAGCCTGTACCCAGGCATCCCAACAAGTTTCTTTCCGACCCCCAGGGCAAAGAGTTTCTGTCTAAAGGGTCCCTGTAGATGCCATGGTGGTGGCGGCGGCAGCCACTCAGAAGGAAGTAGCAGAGTCGTCTTCATCCGTCCATCCTCCTAACAAGGAGTCTAGGACCATGGATCGGTACGGGAAGTGTACCCTCTTGTCAGCAACCTTTACCTTACGGTCGCTGAATTACCTGTTTCACTTCACTCAGCTCCAGAGAGATCTCCTGAAGGAGTTAGGAGATACTCTTGCGGGTAACATTCCTGAGGCGATGGCTCAGACGGTTAACGCCCAGGTCTCTACCCTCAACTCAATTGTTAACTCATCCATGCGGCTCATTTCATATGCAGCCGAGGGAGCAAGTAGGGCAGCAAGCTCAGGGGTTGCCCTCAGAAGGCGAGCCTGGCTGCGCCTGTGTCACTTTGCGGAGGCCTTCGAGTCTTCCTTCACTGACACCCCCTTTGATGGTTACTCTTTGTTTGGGACCAAAGTGAAAGACACCCTCACCAGGTGCGAGCAAGAGGGAAAGACCCTGTCTGCCGTAGGGGTCCATTTTTCCCTTCCTTCTAGGCCTTATCCCAAGACCCAGCGGGGGGGGAAGATGTGGTTCAAGAAATCACAGAGGTTCTTTCCTGCCGCACAAGGTGAACCCCCCTCCAGAGGCAGGGGTGGGGCAGGTTATTCAGGGAGATGTCGCCCCAGAGGCAGAGGGGGCCCCCGCAATTTGGGAGACAACGATTCCTTTCGTGGCTCTCCCTACTCTCGTTCCTGAGGGTGTGCCCGGCTGTGCTTATCCGGAGCCAGTTGAGGGTCGAATTTCATTATATCCGGAAGCCTGGGAAAGCATTACCCAGGACCGATGGGTATTACGGATAATTTCCGGAGGTTATCTCATTCCACTTGCATCAGAACCCCCGCCAATCAGAAAAATCCCAGATGCTCCACACAGTCAAAGGGATCAAGCAGCCTCAGAGGTCTCAAAGCTGCTAGAAAAAGGAGCCATCCAGCGTGTCCCCTCAGACCAAATCGGATTAGGGACTTATTCAAGATTCTTTTTGGTGCCGAAAAGAACAGGGGACCTGAGACCCATACTAGATCTCAGCCAACTGAACAACTACGTACACAAGTCCAAGTTCCGTATGGTCACACTACAATCGATTCTCCCATTGTTGGGAGAGGAGGTATGGATGTGCTCCATCGACCTCAAGGATGCTTACTACCATGTGAAAATGGACAGGGCATCCAGGAGTCCCTATGCCGCCAGCTGGGAGCCAGTCATTTCCATTTTCGAGCCCTTCCCTTTGGTCTCACCACAGCCCCCAGGGTGTTCACCAAGTGTATGGTGGTGGTGACCGCTCACTTGAGACGTCAGGGATTCCAAGTGTTTCCATATCTGGACGACTGGCTCCTTACCGCCCCCACCAGGCATCAACTAGTTCAAACCAGGGACACTACCATCACTCTGTCACCAGTTGGGTATAACAATAAATTGGGAAAAATCTGCTTTATTGCCCTCGCAGTGTGTCACCTTTATAGGAGCAGAATTAGACACCATTCGAATGTGAGCTTTTTTACCGCAGGAAAGGATCAGAGTCTTACAACAACAGATACACATGCTGATGTCCCTGAGACAAGCGAAGGCGAGATGGGTTCTCCAGCTCCTAGGGACCATGGCAGCAACAATCATGTTGGTCCCTCTAGCGAGATTGCTCATGAGAATTCTCCAATGGCTCCTCTTTGTTCAATGGTCTCTCCAAAGACTTCCACTGTCTCACCCTATCTTGCTCACGGACAGATGCAAGCATGACCTCGGTTGGTGGCTGTGCACCAACATTTTGGACGGGGGAAGACCCTTCGTTCCACCGATCCCAATTGCCACAGCGATCACGGACGCCTCCCAGATGGGGTGGGGGGCATTATCTTGGCAGGACAGTCCAAGGCACGTGGCAAGAACACGAGATACATCTGCATATAAACGTCCTAGAGATGAGAGCAGTGCTACTTGCGTTGCAGGCACTTCAGAGTGTTCTTCCTCTAGGGATGATTGCGATACACTCAGACAACATGTCACTAGTGTGGTATCTAAACAAGCAAGGGGAAACCAGGTCTTACCCTCTGTGCAGCGAGGCCATGCGAGTGTGGCATTGGGCAGTAACTTCCCAACAGTTTCTGGTGGCAACGCACATTCTGGGGAAGTCCAATGTGATTACGGACAGGCTAAGCAGAGCTATTCTGATGCCTTACGAGTGGTCCCTGAATCACCTGGTTGCAGAGCCAATCTTCAGCAGATGGGGTCAGCCTTGATGCGACCTTTTTGCCAGCCCCCTCAATGCGAATTGCAGCAACTACTTCACGCTGATCCCCCCACAGGAGGAGTCACCCAGGGACGCTCTGGTTCACGATTGGCACTCCGGTCTGCTTTATGCTTTCCCTCCGTTTCCCTTGCTGTCAAAGATGATTCAGAAAGTGCAATCCTTGGGAAGCAGAATCATTCTGATTGCTCCACACTGGCCTCGCCAAGTTTGGTTCCCCTTTCTTCAGCAATTTGTTATGGACACTCCTTGGACTCTGGATCCTCAACCAGGTTTACTGACACACATGTCGAGACAGTTCCACCACTCCCTGATGACCCTCTGGTTGACAGCCTGGCTACTCCACTTCCATCATTAGTCAGACTTCATAATTTCTAACCAGAAGTGGTTCATATATTATCGTCCTCTCATAAACCATCCACTAGAAAGATTTATTCTAGTAAATGGAAAAGGTTTTCTCTCTGGGCACATACCAGTGGCATTGATCCTTACACAGCTTCAATCGCTTCAGTCCTGGAGTTTTTGTCTATGCTTTTCCATCAGGGTTCCGCATCAGCCACCATCAAAGTTCAACTGGCAGCGATCTCTAATTTTCATGTAGCGAATGAGCCTAGTCTCATGGCGCATAGACTATGCAAGGCATTCCTGAAGGGTACTCTGTTGCTCCGTCCCCCGGTGTCCAAACCAATCATGCCCTGGGATCTCAATTTTGTTCTACAAGCCCTTACTGTACCACCTTTCGAGCCTGCAGCTACCTGTGAATTGAAATTCTTGACCTGGAAAACAGCCTTCTTAACAGCAATCACTTCAGCAAGGTGAGTTTCAGAGATTCAAGCCCTCTCTATCAAACCTCCATACTTAATCTTCCATAAGGACAGGGTCTCTCTTAGACCAAACCCTTCGTTCCTTCCTAAAGTGGCTTCCGTGTCTAATCTAAATCAATCCATTGAGTTGCCTGTCTTCTTTCCCCACTTTTCTAACAAGGCAGAATTTAGATTTCACCAGTTGGATGTACACAGACAATTACGCTTCTATCTGCACCGAACAAAAGATATCAGGAAGTCCTTTTTGGAAAATCGAATGTGGTCCCCGGTCTCCAGGGTCACCCTATCTAGATGGATATCTAATTGTATCTCTTTCATCTATCAAGCAGGAGGTAAAGATCTGCCATTCCCAATCAAGGCTCACTCTACTCGGGCTGTTTCCACATCTACAGCCTATCAAGCCAGATTGTCAATGGATGATATAGGTGTTGCAGCTACTTGGGCTTCTCCTCACACATTTGTTTCTCATTACAAATTGGACGTGGTATCCAGGGGCAGGTCTTCCTTTGGCTCCACAGTTCTCAGGAGTATTTTCCTATGAGCCACCCAGGATGTAGGTGCTAGGGACGCTGTCCCACGGGTAAGAATGTAGGCGAGATAGGACTACATAACATCAAGTAGTTATGTACTCACCATAACGTTTGATGTATGTAGTCCATCTCGCCTCACATTCTTGTTTACCCTCCCATCTTCCCCCTTCCTGGAGGATTTGAAGGTTAGGTTGTTATCTACAGAGTTCCCTTGCTTAGCTTATTCTTTACCTGGATGTGATGTGTGCATGGAGTACAAATGAGTTTCACAGCAAACTAGATCTGGGGATATGGAGCAGTGCACCATGGGATACCTGCTTAGCCCAGCCAATGAAAGACTTCGAGCTAATAAAATCGACCGAGTCGGAGCTGGCTCCGAACCCACGGGTAAGAATGTGAGGCGAGATAGACTACATACATCGAACGTTATGGGGAGTACATAACTTCTTGTTCTGTTCCCTCTTTCTCTCTCCCTCTACTTAGGCGTGTGTGTGTGTGTGTGTCTGTGTCTGTGTGTGTTTTCTGGGTCCCCTACTTTTCTTACCATGGCAGAGACACCTAAGCCAGGGTATAGGAAGTGCACAGAATGTGGCCACAAGCTTTCCCCTGCTGATGGCTATACTCTGTGTGTAGTCTGTTTAGGGGTTGCTCACTTGGATTCAACCCCCGCACATTGATTGAGAGGAGGAATAAGCTGATCCTTAAGGGCCTCCTTCCTCCTCCAACTGTGGAGACCCAAGCTGGATCCTCTGCTTCTGTTGCTTCCTCCACCACGCCCTCTGGGACTCAACCTCCCACCAAGAGGGCCAGGGACGAGGAGAAGCACAAGCACTGAGACAGGGATATGCCCAGGAAGTGGTCCCCTGACCACTCTTCTTTGGCTGAGCCCCTGGCGAAATCTCTCCCGGCTGCCAGTGCTGGCTCCCCACGGCTCCATTCTCCTTGTTTCTCTCCAGACCCGGAGGTTCCTCCGGTCCATTCCCATGTGTTGGCCTCCCCCCCACCGCCTGTCTAGACTTGTGTCTGTGGCCTCCTCTGCCAGGTCCACCCGCAGCCTTTCCGATGCCAAGGATGCGGAAATTTATCTGCACACAGATTTAGATAGGAGTCTTGCCTGCCCCCTCCCCCTCCGGGGCTGAGGGCATGCAGTCTGTCTTTTTGCCTATTACTCCTTCTCCGATCTGAACCCCGGTTTGAGTCCTTGGGTCTGAGGACCCTCGGTGTCGAGGGGTCGACCCCAATGGTACCTCGACACGACCATTGCCCTGAGTGGGTCAACTCCGACCAGCTTAGAGCTGTAGCCTCGGTGCCAGATCTGAGGGGGTGGTGTCAGCTCTGAGTTCTTTGGAGCCAGCCCATCCACTCAGAGTCTCAGCGCCTGGAAGTTTGGCTCCGGCTCCCCTGTTGACTCAGAGGATTGAGGACCCAGTCATACTCCCAGCTCCAGGAGTTTGTTCTCCCTCTGCCTTTGACGTAGTAGAGAGGGTCCCCTCAGTTCCGTTGAGACCCTTGTTGCTTTCATCCTCAGAGTCCATCCTGGCTGCCTTTGTGTCTGGTCCAGATTTCACCATCTTTCCCCCTCAGGGATAGCCTCACCTCCATTTTCAGCACCTCTATGCGGCTCCTATATCATGCTACCAAGGGCGCTGCTAGAGCAGTTGGAACTGCCATTGCCATCAGGTATCACACCTGGCTCTGACTTTGTGCCTTTTTGGAGCCCTTTAAGGCATCTTTTTTGAATGCCCTGTATGATGGTTCCATTCTCTTTGGAAAGACTGTATGTGACAACACTAGTCCAGAGCAAGAAGGGCGGGAAGACTCTGTCTGCTGTCGGAATCCGCTTCTCAACCCATCAGCGATCCTACTCCATGAATCAGTGAGGGGAAAAGATCATGTGGTTCTGGAAGTCTCAGAGTTATTCCCAGGATGCTCAGGACTCATCTTCCTCCAGAGGCAGAGGGGGATTTGACAGACGCCACCCAGACCAGTCTGGATTAGGCATCTATTCCAGGTTCTTTTTAGTGCCAAAAAAGACAGGGGACTTGAGACCGATCCTGGGTCTGTCAACCCTAAATCTGGCAGTTGTCAAGACGAAGTTTCGGATAGTCACTCTCCAGTCTGTCCTGCCCTTCCTGCAGGAGATCAACTGGATGTACTTGGTGGCCCTCCAGGACGTGTATTATCACATCAAAATGGGCAGATGCTCTCGGAGCATCTTCCGGTTGGGGACCGGTCATTACCAGTTCAGCACACTACCCTTTGGTCTCACCACAGTCCACAAGGTATTCACCAAAGTGACGGCAGTGGTAGCAGCTTGGCTGCAGGGCTTCCAAGTCTTTCCGCACCTGGATGACTAGTTCCTTGCTGCTTCCTCCAGGCATCGACTCTGCCAAGCCAGGAATTCCCTTCTCCAGACCGCCCCACCAGTTGGGCATCACCATGAATCTCAACAAGTCCCAGATGAACCCGGTTCAAGTTTTGGATTTTATTGGAGCTCGGTTAGACACCACTCAATCTAAAGTTTTTCTAATACCAGACAGATTGCAATCCCTCAAACTTCATGTGTTGTGCATCCTTCAAGCTGAATCTTAATCTGTCTTATGGGTGTTGGGGTCCATGGCTGCCACGATCACCCTCATGCCCATGGCCCGGTTGCACATGACAGTGTTCCAGTGGACTCTTGCGGTCCAGTGGTCATTACTAGATTTACCATTGTCCCATCCTGTTTGGTTATCTTGCGCATGCAGGGATTCTGTTCTCTGGTGTATTCAATCCCCGGACCTTCATCTGGGTCGCCCATTTATTCTTCTTACCCCATTGAACACAGTGACCACGGATGCCTCCCTACTCGGGTGGGGGGGCATTGCTGGGGAAGGACAGTCCAAGGCACGTGGTCTTCCCTGGAGACCCAATTGCATATCAACTTCCTGGAGATGAGGACAGTGCTCTTGGCGTTGCAAGCTCTTCATGCCCATCTTCCCCTAGGGATGATTGCCATCCAGATAGACATCTGT
This sequence comes from Protopterus annectens, assembly GCF_019279795.1. Classification (NCBI taxonomy): domain Eukaryota; kingdom Metazoa; phylum Chordata; order Ceratodontiformes; family Protopteridae; genus Protopterus; species Protopterus annectens. The sequence continues at coordinate 1,436,296,494 of NC_056741.1, forward strand.
AGTCTGGCACATCAACAAGCAGGGGGGAACCAAGTCTTATCCACTTTGTCTGAAGCCATGAGGGTGTGGGAGTGGGCAATCTTCTCCGGCCATATTCTGGTGGCAACGCACATTCCGGGGAGGTCCAACATTCTAGCGGACAGGCTCAACAGGTTTATCCTGATGCATTACGAGTGGTCTCTGAATCCTTTAGTAATGAAACACATCTTTCTGAAGTGGGGTCAGCTTTGCTGCAATCTCTTTGCTTCTCCTTCCAACACAAAGTGTAGTGAGTTTTTTGCTGTGAACCCCCCCCCCCCCCCACCGGGGGAAGTCCCCAGAGATGTTCTGGTTCATGCTTGACCATCCAGTCTTCTGTATGCTTAACCCCCTCTTCCCCTTATTTCCAAATTCCTTCAGAAAGCTCAATGGCTGGCAAACACAGTCTTCATTGCCCCATTCTGGCCTCATCAAATATGGTTCCCTTGTTTGTGGTCTCATGTAGTGTGTCCTCCCTGGATGTTGGATTCAGTTCCAGATCTGATTTCTCATCCCTCAAGGATTCCACACCCAGATCTGGCCAGTCTGAAGCTTACTGCTTGGCTGCTCCAGTTCCCGTGATAGTTGGGACTCCCAGCCTATCTTTTCCAGTTAAGAAGATATTGGTAGCAGCTCATAAATGTTCCACTACGAAGATTTATTCTAGTAAGTGGAAACCTTTTTCGATTTGGACGTCTCAGTGTGACTTGGATCCCTTTACTGCCTCAGTTTCTGCTATCTTAGAATTTCTGGCAGGTATCTTTCTAAGCCCTTTTTAGGGAAACCTGTATCAAAGGTCACCATTGCTCATTGCATCTCTCAGTGCATAGTTCTGGCATATTCAGTCAAAGGATTATCTCTGCCAGGTCAAGTTAAGGCACATTCTACTAGATCTATGGCCACTTCAGCTGCCTTTTGGTCCAGAGTTTCTTTGGATGATAGTTGCTCTGCGGCTACCTGGGCATCGTCGCATACTTTCATCTCCCATTACAAGTTGGATCTCCTATCCAGAAGCAGGGTATCCTTTGTCTCTGCCATGCTCAGGAATATCCTTCCATGTGGGCCTCACAGGTTTTTTTGTAGTTGGGGACTCTGCCCCACAGGTTGAAAAGCAAATGAAAATAACTTAAGATAAAGAAGTTATGTACTCACCATATCGTTCCATCTGAGTTGTTGCTTTTCATTTGTCTTCAACCATCCCTCCCTCCTTCCCCCTGCCTTACGTGGGCTGTGTGGTTGACTGGCCGGAAGATACATAGCCTTTACGTTGGCAGAATTTGTTCTTTCCTATAGTGCTGTCTGGGTATTTTTGCCAAGGGGTAAGGCATTGTGTCAGGTTGGGATGTTATGGTTGGCAGCAAACTCATTCTGAGAGGAGAAAGGAGACAGGGGCATTATGGGTAAGGGAGGAGCTTGGAGCTCAGATCCAATGCTGGAAAATGCGGCTGATTTGGATCCGTGTCCCTACAGGTTGAAGACAAATGAAAAGCAACAACTCGGATGGAATGTTATGGTGAGTACATGACTTTTTTAATACCAGTTCAAGGAGAGTAGTGACCACCAATATATCGTGTGCAGACTATTGTGAGTAATGGGACAAAAAAAAATCTATTCCAGCACCGTTGCAGATGACTGAAAAAAAGGTCCACAATATCTGCAGTAATAGTGATGTCATCATTGTACTGTAATGTCTCTAGTATTTGCAATAAATACCAACAGTCCTTCAAAATGTTAAGACACAAATTCTAAAATGAATTTACGTTTGCAATCCACAAATTTGGCCATCATCTCTGTCTTTGGCCCTCTCTTAGACACTATATGCCTCTCAATGGGGGATCAGCCATACGTTTGTGGATTTTTGGATTGTCAAAAATTGATGCTGTTTTTGGATTAGTAATATTAAGGTATTCCCATTCCTCTAGGTTAATGTCCCCCTGCACAACCATGTCTAATAAAATAAAGTCCAACTTGGCATATGCAATGGAAATTTCATTAAGGGCACTCTAGCATATGTAACATCATTAGATAATAACAAAAACATTTTAGAATAATAATCCGAACTGTTCATAACAACAACCCCCCCCCCCACCCCCACCCTTATCATGTTTCATAATACACAAACTTCTATCACACATAAAGGTTTCCAAACACTTTCACTCTTCGTATAATAAATTATCATGTAAGGATTTAATTTGACAAAAAGTCTTCCTAAATTCTTGTCCTCAAATGTCAAAAACAGAAACCCGTGAAATGGCAGAAGTTATAATAGTACTTTTCCTTTTGGGTGGACCTAATTCAACAGATTGATTTCCTTTGTCTGCAAAAAAAAAAATTAAGACTAAGACTTTTAACATATAATTTCATCTGGAACACCATGTAACCAATGTAAGATTTAAAATTAGGTATGAAGTTTAATCCTTTCTTAAACATGGACAAATATCATGCAGAAATAGTGGAGTCAGATAAATTGTAAATGTTGAAAATTGCACACATTCACTTCTATATTAGACACATTTACAGTTCAATTTCTTCTGAATCTGTCCCCTACCCGTCCACTCCCCCTGTCCCTGCCCCGAAGGTTCTAAAAATTGTTCAATCCTTGGGGTCTCAAATTGGTTTGTGAGGCTTAGTTTATATCTCTGTGTTGGTTGGCCAGTCTCTTCGACCGCCTGATTTGGGGTTCCTCTAAGAAAAAAAAAAAAAAAAAAAAAACACCCTCTTCTTCAACCGATGTAAGCTCCACTGCCTCTGAATCTGTATTACTCCTGAAAGAATAATTTTTTTCCGTTCATCAGTATCCAGGGACAGGATAAGCCCTCCCCAGCTCATAATCTGAAATGTCCGTCTGTAGCTTACGGACTTTTCTTGCTTTGTTTTTGCCCATAACATTGTCTACCTTATGGAAAATTCCATAAAATTGCTACTTACTATTAGTAAATGCAAGGTCCATTTTAATAGCTTCATTTAAAGCCTTAAGTTCACTGTCAAGTAAAACAATCTTCAAATCATTTTCTCTTATAATAAGTCTAAGTAGAGCCATATCTGTGTCATTGAATAATTTAACCAGTTCATGGTAGAAGGGAGTGTTAGGCTGTACTCCATTAGGCCATTTCAAAATGTGGAGCCCCTTTGCAATGTGATTAGTCTGCAGACATTCATTGAGATAGGAGTTTTCCAGCTGCAAGTTTCAGATTTTAAACAATTTTCTCTCTAATTCCAAAAGTTGTCTCTTAATAGTATGATCTGTATTGTCAACTCCAAAAGAAAAAGAAGGTGCTTACAACCACACATCCAACTCAACTTCCATGATGTGAGTAATACCTTGTACTTGCCTGTCACGTGTTACACAGGGATAAACAAACTTGTTTTTGCTGGCCATGACCTGGATGCAAGTCCTGGGGGGGCTGAGAAAAAAGTTCCTGGCTACTGTTGCCCGCACCATCATTAGCAGCTATTGAACTACTGTAACTGTCTTGCAGGGGAGGTGTGACAAATTTAGAGAGCTGATGGATGAGCAAAGTTAAATCTCCTGGTAAAATCATCCTTAAACTAAAGAAAGGAAGGTGCAGCTGGTAGCCCCCCCCCCAAAAAAAAGTAACCAAACCAACAAAAGTACCAAAACAAAAAAAGGGCCCAAAAAGCACTGCAACAAACAGTTTATTGAAATTAATACAACAAAAAAACTGACCACTTTCATCTACAATAAACTTCACATAGACTTCATTAGTGTAGTGTTTTCAGTCATCTCCCATGGTGTTGAAATGGATTGTTTGTTTTTTATTTTTTTGTAGCATTACTCACAACTGTCTGCTCACAATGTACGGGTGGTCACTGCTCTCCTTGAGCTGGTATTAAACAACAATTTTATATACTATGAAGGAGAGTATCACAAGCAGATTTCAGGCATTGCCATGGACGCGGCCTGCACCCCATTATATGCCAATGTGGTGTTTGCCATGTGGGAGAAAGTGGTTGTGTTCACCCACAGTTTCTTTCAAAGGTCCATGGATATTTTAGGTTCCTGGACGATGTGTTTATCCTTTGGAAAGGCACACTAGAACAGTGGCAGCAGACCCATTCACTATGGCAAAATTCCACCAGCTTTCTTAAATTTACCTACTCTTAAGGTGTTGATAAGGTCAACTATCTAGACATCCTACTTGAAAAGAAACCTGATTTTGAGTGCTACTCCTCTAGTATTTTCAGAAAGGAGACATTTTCTAACGCTTACTTACATTTTGAGAGCAGTCACCCTTTTCACCAAAAAAGGTCGGTGGTCAAGGGGTCAGGTGGTTAGGCTCTCTAGAATAACATCTGACGATAATATTTTTGATAACGAAATTAGACTTTTGATTGGAATGTTTGTCGAAAGAGGTTATCATTTACAGCCCTTAAATCAAATCAGGAATGATCACACAGACCGGTTTTCACCTGTTTTGAGAATCGGGTCTGTTCTTCCTGATGGCATTGTGGATGCCACCGTGGGTACTAGGATTATTAACAATTTTGATAGAACTACACCCATTTTCACCATTCCATACAGTACGGATGTCTTTTGTTAAACAAATATTATTAGATTTTTCTGGGATTTGGTTTTTTACAGTGAAATCAAAAAGTACATTGGGGTCAGTCCTGTGATTGTTTTTCCAATGGTTGGAAGGTTAAATTTCTTTTGGAAATGCCAGGTGGTGGAAAAATTTTAAAGAAGACCCATGGGTCTACGCGTAAATGTGGAGCATGTAAATTCTGCAGGTTCATTAAAGAGGGCCCATATGTATTGGTAGAAAACTTTGCTAGGACCATTCCTTGTCCTGGGAGGTGCGACTGCAACACCTTCCTTATAGTGTATCTTGCAACATGCAGCTTGTGCAGCACTTTCTATATTGGGGAAACAATTAGAAAGCTGAAAGAAAGAATTAGGGAGCATGTTTATGATATTAAACATAGAAAAACAATGATTGCACTGTACAGGCACACAATTGATTACCCTAATTTTAAAAAGTTTACATTTTTTAGGATTGGTGGGGCAATAGCTGCGAGTTATATTGGTGATGTGGACAATGTAATTGAGTGTAAAGAACTATACTGGCAGGTAAGACTCAAGGCGTCATCAGCACCAGTTCCCTTGCTTGTATTTTAAAGTAGAGAGTTGCAGTGGTATAACATGGCAACACAATTTACTTGCAGTTTATTTCCCTTAGCTTTTAAGTACATCTTACGTGCACATTTTACAAACATGATTTTATATACATTTTTCATTCAGTGACTATCGGAATTATTTATTTATTCAATTATTTATATATGCATTGACTGTCATTCTTTTACCTGTCAAAGGTTTTAAAACATTGCAATTCAGCTGGGTTCTGAGCAGGCAAGTGCTCGGGGTTATGCGGAACGCTCTGCATTCGACCATAAGCGAACCCACTGTTCCTCTGTTCTGCACTGAACAGCTTTGGCTCCACTATACGGCTTTTGATTTGTTTGTATACTACAATTACTGCCAATCGTCATTGCGGTATACAAACCAATCAAATAGCTACTCCTCTGTTCCGCATTGAACAGCATTGGCTGTGCTACACAGTTTTTGATTGTCTCGTATTCTGCAGTTACAGCCAATTGGGGTATACAAACCAATCAAATAAATGTTCCTGAGGACGGGAGCCAATGAGAGCTCTCAGATATTGAATTGAGGAGCTGCAGTTCTTCAAACAGGCACCACCCAGATCTGAAGAATAGTTAGCACAACACAAAAGTAGTGTGTGTGCTGCTGCTACTGTTCAGTGCTTGTCCCCCTTCTGAAATCAAAGTCAAGTCAGAGCTCATCATCAGGTCACTTGCTTCTATTTTACCTTTTTGTTTATTTTATTTGATTGAAAGATACTTGCACAGGAAAAAATATGGGGTGGCCAGAATGAATTTCCTGCAGGCTGGTTCAACTACAAGAAGAGCATTGGGTGTGTCTGTGCAGGATCCTGATAAAATTAAGGGAGTATGCCTATATTTTTATGCAGTATGTCTATATTGCTTGGCATATCATTTCAAAATAAAAAGAAAAGTGTTTTTCTCCGATTGGAAAGTTTTTTCTAAAATTATTTCACCAGCGTGGGAACTCCAAATCCCAGTGAGGCAGAACTTGCCTTGAGATAATTACATCTCCACTTTCAAACTGAATTTTATTTTCAGAAATGTTTAGAAACTTGTACTATAACAATCCATAAACTGACCTTACTTAAAAGTCACTTAAATATGCTTTTAGAAGCCTCAGAAAAATAAAACAAAGTAGTAGTAATTAATAAGCAAAGGTCTTGCAGGTTCGAGCACCTCCATACCACTTAACCTCGTAGATTAAGAAATCTGGACAAAGCCAATAGTCAAACATAATGTAGTGATAAAGCCACAAAAATATGGACAATTGTTACATATTGTTCTTATAAACTTAGCAAGTTGCTAGAATAACTTGTTTTGTGTTATCATACATGATCTGAAGGATATGATGTCTGAAACTCAAATTTCTGTCATTACCTTATTTCATTCCTTTGTGATTTGCCAGATAACTACATATTTTATGAGGAACAGACCAAAAATATGAAGCAAAAATTTGGGCATTCTGCAAAATTCTGAGCAGTTGAGAGGTATGACAAGGGTGTGTGTGTGTGTGTGTGTGTGTGTGTGTGTGTGTGTGTGTGTGTGTGTGTGTGTGTGTGTGTGTGTGTGTGTGTGTGTGTGCGTGTGTGTGTGTGTGTGTGTGTGTGTGTGTGTGTGTGTGTGTGTGTGTGTGTGTGTGCGCGTGCGTGTGCATCTTTTGATTGAAAGTCCATGGCCATGTTCAAAGTATGCATTTCGTGCAGTGCAAAAATAGGGTGTTCCACATTTTGACCTTTTGTCACACATTGCTATGGTCTGTGTTCCACATTGGCCTTTTAGCAGGTTGAGACCTTATTGCTGGCTTTGCATCTTTTTATTCATCATATCTACATTTTTACGCACTTTTTTGCCACATTGTGATTTTAGTATTGTATATATCGTTTACTGTCAAAAGAAAAAAACTTCAAAGACTAATACACGTAAGGTTCAGTTAAGGCATATTTAATTACTTGCCACAAGGAGACAAAAACATGCAAATACAAGGATTTGTCTAACTACTAACAGGAAACATGCTATTCTTATACTGTTTTACAAGACATAGCCTTCCACGGCTGACGTAATCAAACGCAACTTTCAGTATTGTTCTACAGCAGATGTTACTCAGATTTTCTGCTGACATGACTAGATTTGTGAGAAACTTTTGAGAAAACAACCTGGCCTTGGTGGGCACTAATTCGTTTACAGGCTTCTATTGTACAGTGTTACATTTCAAGGTACTCTTCTAACTCAGATAAAAGCAAATGCTGATTGCAGTTCATATTTTCAAACAGGCTTTGTCTTAATTATCTATAGCTTCTACAGCTGTGTATTTTCTCACAGCACAAACGGAACTTCTTGTCTAAGCTTCATACAAGTAGTATTGTTCTATTCATTATTTTCCTAACATAAGCAGGAATCATTTGCTTCTCGGTAAATTTCCAAGGCACAAGCAAGATTTTAGCTAACAATACAAGGTCAGAAAGCATCTGCAGTTTGTACAGATTTATGCAGTATGAAATAGAATAAATGTGTTAACCCTTTTCTAGCTCTAAATGTACTAAGCATATTACTAATACACACATTAATACATATTTTTCTGACATTTACTTTGCATTTTTATACTGCATTTCTATATAACACGTACTATTCTTGTATTTTAACTTCATCACAGTTTTGTTTCTGTGTATTATGAATGTAACATACTACAACTCCCATAATACCTTTTTGTGGCATTGCCTGCTCTGTGGTATCCACTCATTTTGATTGGCTGTTATTTTATACTTAAAGGCATCATCAGTGGTAGACAAAAACTACTCTGATGAAGTCTATGAGAAGTTGATTTTAGAGGAAAGCACTCAGTTTTTTTAATTATTGTATTAATTTCAGTAAATGGTTGGTTGCAGTGCTGGTTACCCCTTTGTTTTTGTTTGTTTCGGTTACTAGTTTTTTTTACCTTTTCTTGGTTTGTTTACATCACACATTACTCCCTACCTTTTATAACTTACCTGTTTGGCATCTACTGTCATAGATGGAGCATGGTGAATTAGGGATCAGTCATATCTTTCCTCCATTAACACTGTTTGGTTCACTGTCTTAGATTGTTGTAGTTTATCTTCGACCTAACACATGCAGAGCCCTTTCAAGTCTCTTGAGTCACACTTGTAATGGATATATCACTAGATAGTTGTGTTTGTTTTTTTGTAGAAAAGTAGTATATTACCTGACATAAGGGATACAAGGTAGGTGCTCCTAGCCACTGGGTCAGCTATATAGTTCCAGTATAGTCTTGATAAGCTGCAGTTATAATTACAACAAAATGTGTATGGATGTAATTTGACTGGTTGTCGCATATTTGTCATTCCTTGTTATGCATTTTAATTGGGCAAATATCATCTAACTTATTCCATCAGAGGTAAAATGAAATAGTAGTTCACATAGTCAGTGACAGCAGTTACATTAAGTATGAGTATTGATTAGGCACTAACCACGTAGGATAGGACTGCAGTAGATGTTCTACAACATCTTAGCTACTAATAGGAGTAGATATACAGAACAAAAAGATTAGACCTATCCCATTGTAGCTGAAATAAACAGCCTATGGTAATGATGTCAGCTGAAGTGAACTGACAGTGAACTAAAGCATATGAATACTACATGTCATGTAAAGAGAAGTTGGATCTGATGATGCCCAGTTAAGGGTTAAAGCACTCATCTGTTTATCTTTTATTTTCAGTAAAGAAGTATCAGTTTCTAAGCAAGGTGTAAATGCTTGATTATTTTTGAAATATCAACTAATGTAGTTTACAGTTCTTTTTTCTTGATTTTAAGGAGTCTCAGCTAGCAACTTTTCTTTGTCGTTTAATTTGTATGCATATGTACATATATACATGAACACACAAAAACTATTGAAGATGTTTGTGTGTATATGTGTGTGTACCGAGGTGATGAGGGAGTATTGATACAGCCTATTGAAACTGTCAGAATATCGGTAGCCTTAGATGCAGAACGGAGAGAAAAATATGACTTTAATAAAAACATGGTTTCTTTTGATGTTAACTTCCCTGCAAGCAGTGAAACAACCTTAAAATGGAGTATTTGTGTATTAATCAAAGTAAAGCACAATTTAGTTTTGATTATAATGCTTATATAGGTTTGTTTTCATATATGACATTGGTCTATTTCTTCAGTTTCTTTTTTATTAACTAATTTAGTTCTGCACCTGTTTCAGGCTGAGGTGATATTTCCGGTTAGCACTATTTCACAGTGTAGTCAAATTGTCATGTGAAGTGAATTTCATGCATTTCAAAAAACTGTTGTGCTGAACCTTATATCTGAAGTAGGGAGTTCATTTGTCAGCAACCTGTGGGTCTTGGATCCGATATCGGATCCGAGCTGGCAACTTGTTTCAAGCTAATGGATCCGAGCTCCTAGCTCCTCCCTTCACCCATAATCCCCTGCTAACCCTCCATGACCCCAGATCTAGTTTGCCGCGCTTGTGGATAGCTGGATCCCCTTGAGCTCAGCAAGTGAATTGTCAGATAAGTGTATTTTTTCTGTCAAACTTTCCTTTTTTGTTTCAAAATATAAAGTGTGTAAGTGTTAGGTACCCTTTAGTATAAAAATATATTTCTTTAATTAGTTTTTTCCCTCCCTTCGTTTGGTCGTTAGTGAGTGTGTGTGTGTGTTGTGTTTTTGGGGCCTGTGTGTTTGTGTAGTTAACCTTTTACTTTTAAGTATGGATGAGGCCCCAAAAGCCATTTTTTCGAAATGTACAGAGTGTGGCCATAAGCTCTCCCCGGCTGATGGCCACACTCGGTGCGTTCGGTGCCTTGGGGTTGAACACCTCTCCTCAGGCTGTACCATTTGTGCAGCGTTCAACCCCAGGGCACTGAAAGAGCGGAGGTCGAAGCTGGTCTTGGCGGGACTTTTACCCCCGGACTCAGCTCCGGCAGCTCCACCACAACCTGTGGTTGCTGCCATTCCTGCCCCCCTTCCTCCGTCCGGGACTCAAACTCCCACTAAAGCGTCGGAGGACAGGGAGGCCAGGGAGGCCAGGAGGGAGAAACGGAGGGTGAAGCACCACAAGCGGCGGGCCGAGACCTCCGTTTCGGCCCCGCCAGCTAAGCAGGCTTCTCCCTCCACTGCTTCTAGGTCTCCTCCTCCTCGGCTCCGATCCCCTTGTTTCTCCCCGGGGCCCGAGGAGGAGGAGGCCCGACCTCCATCGAGGTCATCGAGGCGGCATTCCAGGCCTGCCTCGGTGACCTCTTCGAGATCTACTTTTAGTATGTCCGATGCAGACTTGGACCGGATGATGCGAAGGTTCATCCAGGCCCAGCTGCAGATGGGAGTGCTCTTGCCTCCCCCCCTTCGGGGGGGAGCTCGACACCTTTTTTCCACCCTATTGCTCCTTCTCCGACCCGCTATCCGGGTTCGGAGTGTTCAGAGCTGAGCAGTGTTGGAGCCGGGGGTGGGTCGGCGCCGACAGTACTCGGTACTTCGGATCCGACCCTGCCCTCAAGCCTGTCGGATCCGACCTCTCGGAGCCGTGGCCCGAGCTTCGGATCCGAGGGATTCACTGTGCCTTCGGCTCCGTCCAGGTCGGAGCGCACTGGTCCTTCGGATCCGATGGTCTCGGCGCCAGTTCTGATCCCTTCATCGGATCCGAGTGGGAGCCAACTTTCGGGTCCAAGAGAGAGTGGTTCTCCCTCGGCCTTCGATGTTGAGGAGAGGGCTCTGTTGAGAGCATCCGGGCCCCCGGTCCTTGTTTCGGCTCCTCCCTGCACTCCCTCTCTGCTGGGCCAGGCTTCCATCACCCGGCCAAAGGGACAGCCTGCTTCAATGTCACAGATGGTTCCATTGGAACAAGATGTTGCTGGCGAGGCCTCCTCGGACAACCCCCCCGAGGAAGTGCCCCACAAGCATAAGTGCAAGAGGAGGCACGTGGACTCCCCTGAGTCCTTAACCAAGGACACGGACTTGGAAGAAGGGGAAGGCTCCCCAAGATCACCCCCTGAGGATGTCTCCTTTGGAGACATCATGGAGATGCTGAGGATCAGAGGTGGGTGGTCTGCCCCCAAGTCTTCCTCCGACGAGTTCGTGTTTCTGGAGGCATTCGAAGCAGGCCTGTCTACCTCTTGGGTGTCCCCTCCGGCCGACCCCCTGGTGGACCTCATTACCACCAGGGCGTGGAAGGATACGGACACCGTGGAGCCAATACCAAAACGCCCGGACAAAATACTTAGCCCCCCCTCAGACCGATCACACTGGAGTAAGGGCCCCCCCGTAGATGCCATGTTGACGGCGGCAACCACGAAGAGGGAATTGGCTCAGGAGAGCCCCTCAGTCCATCCACCGAGCAAGGAGTCCCGCTCGATGGACCGCTTAGTGAAGCAAGTTTTTAGTTCAGCGACCTTCTCGGTAAGGTCTCTGAACTATATGGCACATGTCATCAAGATGCAGCGGGATCTTATCAAAGAATACGCTGCCTCCTCTCCTGAGTCCATGTCGGCGGATGACAAGCAATTGTACTCCACCCGAATGGCCACTCTGAGATCAATTTCTAATATCTCTATGCAGCTATTGTCCCACGCCACAGAGGGAGCCGCTAGGGCTAGCGAAGTAGGCCTAGTCATGAGACGTCAGGCCTGGCTCCGTCATTGTGACTTTGCGGAGCCTTTTAAAGCGTCCTTTGCGAACGCCCCTTTTGATTGTTCTGCCCTGTTTGGCAAAACGGTTCGCGAGACACTTGTCCAGAGCGAGAAGGACGGGAAGACGTTGTCTGCCATCGGAGTCCGCTTCTCTGCTCCCCAGCGGTCCTTTTCGAAGAACCAAAAAGGTCAGAAGAAGATGTGGTTCCGGAAATCGCAACATTCCCAACCCGCTCCGGACAACCAGTCCTACCGTGGCAGAGGAGGACAGGGAGGATACGCCGCCCCAGTGGCAGAGGGGCTTCGAGAAACTTTGGGTCCAGAGAACCTTTCTCTGAGCGGCCCGCGCAGCAGCCCTGAAGGGTTGCCCGGCTGCTCCACTCGGGAGGCAGTCGGGGGGCGCTTCTCGGAGCACCTAGCGGCATGGGAGTCCATCACTACAGACCGCTGGGTGCTTCACATTATATCCAGAGGGTACAAAATACCATTACTCCATGTCCCCAAACTCAAAAACCTCCCCGATGTACCACCAGACCAGAGGGAGGCCGCAGCTGCAGAAATTCAGCAGCTGCTAAGAAAAAGAGCCATCCAGCCCGTCCCCCAAGACCAGCTCGGATTAGGGTTCTACTCCAGGTTCTTTTTGGTGCCAAAAAAGACGGGGGACTTGAGACCGATTCTAGACCTTTCCCGCTTGAACCTGTCAGTAACCAAGGAAAAATTCCGAATGGTCACTCTTCAATCTATTCTCCCCCTTTTAAGGGAAAACCATTGGATGTGCTCTATAGACCTCAAGGATGCGTACTACCACATTCTAATGGACAGACAATCCAGGAGGTTCCTCCACTTCCGGCTGGGAGCCAGTCACTATCAGTTCAGGGTCCTTCCCTTTGGCCTCACCACAGCCCCCAGGGTGTTCACCAAGGTATTAGCAGTAATTACGGCCCACCTGAGACTCCAGGGAATACAGGTCTTTCCGTACCTGGACGACTGGCTCCTGACCGCCGCAACAAGGCATCTACTTTGCTCAGCCAGAGACTTCTTTCTCCGCCTAGCCCCACAGTTAGGCATTACCATCAATGTCGACAAATCTCTTCTGGCCCCAACACAAGTCATAGAATTCATAGGTGCCAGAATAAACACCAGAGAGCTACGAGCCTTCCTAACCTCCGAGAGAATCCGGAATTTGCAACTCCATGTGCGGGCTATCCTCCAATCAGAGACTTCTCCAGCGGAATTGGTCTTGAGGGCACTAGGCTCCATGGCCGCAGCGATTACGCTTCTTCCATGCGCCCGTCTGAACATGCGGGTACTGCAATGGACACTTCTAGTGCAATGGTCCTTTCTATCCCTTCCTCTTCACCACCCCATTGCTATCAGCAAGGCTTGCAGGAGGGCTCTATTATGGTGGCTCCAAGCCTCGGACCTCCATACGGGCCGTCCCTTCTGCACCTCTCCCCCTCTCGCCACGGCGACCACGGACGCCTCCCGCCTCGGGGGGGGGGGGCATTATTCAGGCAGGGACAGTCCAAGGCACGTGGAACAACACAGAGACCTCCCTGCATATCAACGTTCTGGAGATGAGAGCGGTGCTGTTCGCGTTGCAAGCACTTCAGGATCTCCTCCCCATAGGAACGATTGCGATTCAGTCAGACAACATGTCGGTTGTCTGGTACATCAACAAACAGGGGGGAACCAGATCTTACCCCCTATGCCGCGAAGCCATGAGAGTATGGGAATGGGCGATCTCCACCAACCGCTTTCTCATTGCATCGCACATTCCGGGACGGACCAACATCCTGGCGGACAAGCTCAGTCGCACCCTTCTTACCCCGTACGAGTGGTCTCTCAATCCACTAGTAGCGAAGCAGATATTCACAATATGGGGGCAACCCTGCTGCGATCTTTTTGCGTCTCCATCAAACACCAAATGCGACAATTTCTTTGCTCTAATCCCCCCTCCAGGGGAAACTCCAAGAGACGCTCTTGTGCATGCTTGGCCACCCGGTCTACTTTATGCCTATCCTCCGCTACCCCTGATGCTGCAACTCTTACAGAAAGCCTCACGGTTGGGGAGCAGGATGATCCTCATTGCCCCATTCTGGCCTCGGCAAATTTGGTTCCCTTACCTGTGGTCTCACCTTGTGAATCCTCCTTGGATTCTAGATCCCACTCCGGATCTCATCTCCCATCCGTCGAACTTACCGACCCCAAACCTGGGCAATCTGAAACTGACAGCTTGGTTGCTCCAGTTCCACTCCTAGTTAGGACTCCCGGTATCTGTTCACCAGTCAAAGCCATCCTTGTGGCAGCGCATAAGCCTTCCACCAGGAAAGTGTACCGCAGTAAATGGAAACGTTTTTCCATCTGGGCAGAGCATCATGATCTAGATCCCTTTACGGCTCCTCTTCCGTCTATATTAGACTTCCTAACCGAGCTCTTTCAGGAAGGCGCTAGTTATTCAACTGTCAAAGTGCAATTGGCAGCCATATCACATTACCATGTGGGACATGATACAGGGCCTTTGATGTCAGCCAAGTTGTGTAAAACCTTTCTCAAGGACACCTTCTTACTTAGACCCCCTATAAAGGAAGCCATACCACCATGGGATCTTGCACTAGTTCTTCAAGCCTTGACTGCTCCACCTTTTGAACCCGCTGCTTCAGTAGATCTCAAATTCCTGTCTTGGAAAACAGCATTCCTTGTAGCCATCACTTCAGCAAAGAGAGTTTCGGAGCTTCAAGCTCTTTCTGTGAAGCCTCCTTATTTGATCTTTCACCCAGACAGAGTGTACCTCAAGATCAATCCCTCCTTTCTTCCCAAGATAGCATCAGAAGCCAACATAAATCAATCCATAAATTTACTGGTTTTCTTCCCTAAATATCAGAATAAGGGAGAGTACACGCTGCACTCATTAGATGTTCATAGGCAGCTTCGCTTTTATACTCATAGAACAGCTGGCCATAGGCAATCCGACCAGCTGTTTGTTTCCTTTGCCAAATTTAATTTGGGGAAAGCAATTTCAAAAGTATCTTTATCACGCTGGATTTCTCAATGTATCCTATTGGCGTATCAAGTCTCTGGGAGACCCGCACCAGAAGGCTACTACTAGCCTTATCTTATATTTATTTGGTGCTCATTCCACCCGCTCCATTTCTACTTCTGCGGCCTTCAAGTCTAGAGTTCCATTGGATGATATTTGTTCGGCAGCCACTTGGGCTTCATCTCATACCTTTATTAACCACTACAAACTGGACGTGATTTCTAGAGGGAGAGCATCCTTTGGCTCTGCGGTGCTTCGCAATATCCTTCCATGATGGCCACCCAAGGTGCAGGTAGCTGGGGACTCTGTCCCACAGGTTAGTGACAAATGAACTCCCTACTTCAGATTTAGAAGTTATGTACTCACCATAACGTTCCATCTGAGTAGGTAGCTTCATTTGTCTGCAACCATCCCCCCCTCCTTCCCCCGGCCTTCTTCGGATCTTTTTGTAGTTGAATACCCATTTTTTTGGGTAAATATTGAGGGGCAAATTCGATCTGAGGTCATGGAGGGTTAGCAGGGGATTATGGGTGAAGGGAGGAGCTAGGAGCTTGGATCCATTAGCTTGAAACAAGTTGCCGGCTCAGATCCGATATCGGATCCAAGACCCACAGGTTGCAGACAAATGAAGCTACCTACTCAGATGGAACGTTATGGTGAGTACATAACTTCTAATTCACTCTACTTTTGCCAGAAAGTCTGCATTTACAGCATTTTTATTGCTTTTCATATGCAGCTTTTCCCATATATGTTGTACCATACATTTACAGATAAGCTTCTCCAGCACCTCAAGAAGTCCCTTTCATTCTCACATTTTTATCCATAAAGGCTACCTAAATTACATTCCCCTTACCCCTTTGCAAACCAGCAGCTAGTTAGATAGTATCTAAACCGGTTGAGTATTTCCTCCTAATTATGTCAAATGATAGCTGAAATACTGTAACTGTAAATATGTACATAGTATCACATTATAACTATGTAAACAGCATTTCTTTGATTGTGAGTAACACTTTTCTGTTCATTGCAGTGGTAGTGTTTGCATACTACTAGCCCTATCTTATATTTAATAAGATACGTACAAAAAGTTTCTGTAATATGTGCTGACTTTGTTAGTACTGTATTTTCTGTTCATTGTAAACTCTATAACTTCAAATTTTCCTTTTAGCAGTATGCCCTGTTGTCAACTTTAAACTATGTTTTCAGTATCTAAAATGTTTTATTAATGTTTTTTATTTATGCCTAAGTGTTCAGATCATGGCTGAAAAGGGTCCTTACGTCACACCACCCACAACATTAAAAAAAATTGATCAATAAATATATGTTGTAGTACTTCCTGTGGAACACTACAGCTGTTAAAAGCTTTAAGCTTCAACTCAAGGGCCTTCAGAGCAGTCCAGCCATAGTGGTATATGTGTCTTCTTAATCTGACTATTCATAAAATTAGGTATTGCTGTTTTTGGGACTTGGGCTTTTGGGAAAGTACTGTAGAAAACACTTAGCCAAGTATAAGTTCATAGTAGGTTAATGACCACCAGCGGCTTTCTAAACTTATCTGTGCAGCCTAGCTCTGTGCATGTGTCCGTGTGTGTCTTGGGTAGTTACTAGGAGCGGATATGTTAGAAAGTTTCTGGAGGTTATTAGGATATGTTAATTTGGGTGCTTCTGCCTGCCTCTGTCTAAGACCTAAGATGAATTTCCAATTTCCCACCCATTGGTCAAGGTTGCACTTAAATAGAATTAGGAATAGGTTCTGCTTCACATGAACAGGTACTCTGTTACAGAGCATGGGTATCCTCTGAGAGTCGTATCTTTATCACCAGCATGTCATATTTATATCATAAAACTTAAATCCTTGAATCTAGTGGTCCTGATGCGGTTTGTTTTGGTGATGTGCAGAAGGTCCATCAGAGATGGATCTGAAGATGGCTTGTATGCCAGTCTTAGATAGCCTTTCAGGTGTAGGAGATGGAGTATAGGCAGAGGGCTTTAAGGTGATCCATTTGGGGGGGGTTAATGCTCTCCTATATTGGTGAGTATCCAGTCCAGTGTGTTTGAACCTTTGGTGGGTGTGCGCACTGTCTGGTAAAGTCCAGGATGCATTGTACCTGCGAGTATGAGGCAGTGTTTTTCCAGGTTATAGAGGGGGTAGTAAAAGTCCCATCAATAAGAGTATTTGGTTTAATGGTGAGTTTCTCCAGTAGGTTTAGGTATGAGCTATAGGATTCTAGGGACATAGAGGGAGACCTGTAGCCTGTTAGGATATGGTATGGTACTTTGTCTTTGTTGATTTGCACGTGGATAAATTCCAGGACAATGTCCTGTTTAACCAATGTAGAGTTGCTTGTTGCTAATATAGATTGAAGCTCCACCACAATGTGTCCCTGTCTTCTGTGGCTGATGATCTAAATGTGGGGAAGGCACTGAAGCCTTGCACTGCCAGAGTACTTCCTGCAGATTTAAACCAAATCTGTGTAATGGCACAGATGTCTGTATTCTCCAGAGTGAGGAGAGCTTGTAGGGTGTGGAGTTTTTTGTTTAGGCTCCTAACATTGAACAGTAACATCTTTAGCTTTTATTGGGTTTTATTTGCTGTGTCAGTAGATTTGTCAATTTGGCATTGCCTAAAGAAGAGTCTTAGAGGGTGGATAAAGTTTTAGAAGGTATTTGGAAGTGAAGGGGAGACAGGGGGGAGACCATCCTTTACAAAACAACTTGGCCTGTTAGCCATGTCTTCCCATGCTGACAAATATTGAATCACCCCAGAAAGATGCCAGGAACTAAGCCAATTATTGAAGTCAGTCATCTTTTGTTCATACTGTGGCATCATCCTTGGTGAAGATGGTGTGCTGCTCATTACAAGACACATACCTGTCAGACCATACACTCAGAGAGATCAGCAATGTCTTTTTTACATTTCCAAACACAATTGGTAGAGTCTCTAGATTAAGCGTTGGCTTGTGATATAAAGAACATTGTAAGGGAAATAGTCGTCTTTGGCTTGGGTGGTACAATTAAGTATTATTTTTGTGTATTTGTTAGCTGTTTATTTTGTCATCTTAACAGTAAGGACTTATGGATACAGAGCTAACACACATTGCTACTCCATTTCAAATATGGGTAACTGTTTTTAATACCAAGTCATGTTTTTTGAAATGGGTTTTCATGTGTATTTAGTAATTTTCATTTTTTGTTTTTCAGGAGATGATGATGATGATGACCCATTGATAACTGGGTTTTCAGACGATGTGCCCATGGTGATTGCATAATTGCTGTAAACCAAACTCTGTAAATATTATTTGAAAAAAGATGGTGAAAAACGTTTTATTTAAAAATGCACTTTTCTGAGTTGCAATATGTTATTTTTATATGGGCCAAATAGTAGAGTTTATAGGAATCAACTGTGAAAAGCAAGTCAGAGTATTTTAATATAAAAAAAAGTTTGATTTTTTTTTTTTTAAACTCTAGTCTTAAATGGCTGGGCATGCTTCTACACATTTAATGTAATTGACTTACACTTAATGTAATGCCATATGTGTGTACACATTGCAAAATTAGTTTTTCCTCTAAGCTGTGTAACAAGAATTAGGTTGTCAGTGTTTTCTTATGATCCATAAATTGTTTCAAAATGGAATTTTCTAAGGCAGTTATTATCTTTCATTAACTGTCATTGGTCTGAATCCCCCTGATTCTTTATATATGAAGTATGCTTAATGCCATTATGTTTCTTCCAAATTCAGCTTATTGGTCTACTCATAATTGTGTTTATGAGATCTTAAATCTGTTACTTTGAAAGAGAATCTAATGTCACATAGCATTAGGACTTCAGCAGTTTGGGAACAGCCAGAAGGGAAGACTAAGCCTAAATTTTGGGCCATTTTTTCAGATTATCCTTGATAAGAGAAGAATTGTTGTGCAAATATGAAAAAAATAGTAATGAAATGACGAAATATGTCTAGGTAGTATTTTAAAATGTTCTCTTTAATACAAATTGCAGTATTTATATATATATATATATATATATATATATATATATATATATATATATATATAGATAGATAGAGAGAGAGATCGTTTTCAGAATGGGTACATGACATAACTCTTAAAATTGAAAGTAAAGATAAAAGACTGGTGTCAACCTATAGTCATTCTCTGAAATGCTGAAAAAAATCTGGAAAGGAAACATTATTGTCAATCAAAAGCAACTTATCAAGGGCAATTTGTATGAACTTTATTTTGTAGTGTGTAAGTATGTAGGTACATGCTCCACCTTTTCTTTTACTTGATTATGGCGGTACTTGGATTTCCAGTAAATCAAGTATCTGTCACAAAACTTTTGCATTTTTGAAGTCAGAACATTTTAGTAGTCAAGGTTTAGGAGGTTGCTGAGGAACTTCTCCTTCACAAAGATCTGTTAAATGCAACACATTTTAAAATTAATGTTTAAATTCTTTAAATAATCTATTTTATAAACATGGACATTGTCCACCTTAGTATATGTCTGTTTCCCTTTCAGAATCTGCATGGAAATGTTTTATTTTTATTGTCGTGTTCTTTCTTTAAAGAATTGTAATTATTAAACTTGTATCTTAAAGATGCTTTCTTCTTCTTTGCATGTTCTTCGCTCAGAGTTTTGGCGGGTTTTAATCAGAGATGAGTTCTACAAAATAAATTAAGGTATCCTGATAATAGGGATTTTTTTTCAAGATACTAGCATTCTGTCACTAGGCACAAACATGTCAGAAAACTCCATGTTGGAATATTTCATTCTTTTGTTTTTTGTAATTCAGTTTATTATGGCTTGAGATTTTTATGATTTAATTTCATGCCATGGACCCCATCAGAGCACTGTATTATTAGTGTGCATGAAAAAAACATTGTTTTATCCCACCTGCAGAACTACATTTTTTTCTGAGTTTCCTTACATAAAGCGAACATTTTTTTCTACTTATATGCTGATGGCATACTTAAAGAAGTGTTGAAGCAGTAATTAAATGTGCCTCATTTATTCAGTTGGCCGTATCACCAATGTTCGGGTCTGATTTTTCAGGTTATGGAATCAAGTGGGGTAATATACCCATCCCTGTTTTTGTTAACATTTCTTCTATTTGCTTCAACTTAATCACTAAAAACAAAGATTAGATTTCCAAAGTGGAAAATAGGTATGTAGCAGTAAACCGATTTTTGTAGTCTTGTTAAAGGATCAAGGACTGTGCTGTGTGCCCACATTGTCATGAGCCATTGTAAATGGTAGCTTGCTCAGGTTTGTTTTGTAAATGTGCCTCCCAGTTGACAATGTTGCCTCTTGAAAATGCTTTATATAGTGGGAGTAAAGAAACCTGATGTAATTCCGCATTGGCCCTTATTGTCCCCCTGTATGGAGTGGCCATACTTGAACCCAGCCAGTGCCAGTCATTCAGTGGTGCCTGTGCTCTTCTTGTGCCTTTCTTTATGCAAAAGTCACACCTCTTTTTTATGTTGTTCTTTGGTCCTTGTACCTGCACACCATCAAGAACTTTAAATTTTTGCCCATTTTTTTTATCTACAGTGGATATAAAAAGTGTACACACCCCTGTTAAAATGCCAGTTTTTTGTGATATATAAAAATGAGACCACAATAAATCAATTCATAACTTTAAATTGACATATAACTTGTGCAATTCATTTGAAAAACAAATCTGTTATGGGGAAAGATATAAAAAATAAAAAATGTGCAATATTCTGGTTGCGTAAGTGTGCACACCCTTAAACTAATACTTTGTTTTGTCTGCACACCCTTAAAGTAATACTTTGTTGAAGCACCTTTTGATTTAATTACAACATTCAGTCTTCTTGGGTACATACCTGCCATCAATTAAAGAGACTCTGATTAACCCCAAATAAAGTTCAGCTGTCCTAGTAGGATTTTCCTGACATTTACTTAGTTGCCTGCTACAGCAAAAGCCATCGTTCGCAGAGAGCTTACAAAGCATCAGAGGGAATTCATTGTTGAAATGTATCAGTCGGGAGAAGGGTACAAAAAATTTCCACAGCATTGGATATACAATGGAATACAATGAAGACAGTTATCAAAAAGTGGAGAAACTGTGGGGCAACAGTGACGTTGCAAAGAACTGCACATCCCTCCAAAATTGATGAAAAGACAAGACGAAAACTTGTCAGGAGGCTGCCAAGAGACCTACAGCAACACTGAAGGAGCTGCAGGAATTTATGGCAAGTACTAGTTGTGTACTACATGTAACAACAATCTCCCGTATTCTCCATATGTCTGGACTATGGGGTAGGGTTGCAAGATGGAAGCCTTTTCTTACACAGAAAAACATCCAGACCTGGCTAAAATTTGCAAAACAATACATCAAGTCTCCCAAAAGCATGTGGGAAAATATGTTATGGTCTGATGAGACCAAGGATGAACTTTTTTCAGCATGACAATGATCCCAAGCATATATCCAAATCAACAAAAGAATGGCTTCACCAGAAGAAAATTAAAGTTTTGGAATTGCCTAGCCAGAGCCCAGACCTAAATCCAATAGAAAATCCGTGGGGTGACTTGAAGAGGGCTGTGCACAAGAGATGCCCTCGCAATCTGACAGATTTGGAGCACTTTTGCAAGGAAGAGTGGGCAAATATTGCCAAATCAAGATGTGCCATGCTGTTAGACTCCAACCCAAGAAAACTGAATGCTTTAATTAAATCAAAATGTGCTTCAACAAAGTATTAGTTTAAGGGTGTGCACACTTATGCAACCAGCATATTGTACGTTTTTTATTTTTTGCATTTTTTTCCCCTAACAGGTTTGTTTGTTTTTCAGTTGAATTGTACAGGTTATAGGTCACATTAAATGTGGGAAAAGTTTTGAAATGATTTATTGTGGTATCATTTTTTATATCACAAAAAACCTGGCATTTTAACAGGGTGTGTAGACTTTTTATATCCACTATAGTCTTGGGATAAGAACTGATTAGTGGACAAACCATCATCTAAGGAGTCTTAAAGGGTGTTTTTTTTCCCCTGGTGTATGTGCTAGTACCAACAGCAACCTCACTTCAGCAAACTCCCACAGTACCATCTGACAGTGTATACATGCATGTTTATGTAATCAGTACCACAAGGTTCTGTGTACATATTCTATCCACTCTGCAAATTATTGCTTATATGCTATGCAGAGCTTGAGGAATAGCCCATTCTACTGCATGCAGGAATTCCTGCCTCTACTACGTGCCATTCTAGCAGTGGGTCCGGTTAACTGTGTATCCCATGAAAGGAAAAACTAGTTTTGGCTACTAACTTGTACTTTCCATCATCTCTTCACCAATATTCAGGTCATCTGGGTTGCAATTAGGATTTTGTCTGTTTTGAGGAAATTACTTATATCCTTGTTTAGTAAAACTGCTTACTCTCTTACCTTAGCATCTAACCTTTTGTCCACTTATTTTCTTATATTCAGCACTGAGGTATATCCAGGTTGTATTCCATAGCATCTAGATTAAGACCTAAAAATGGCATCTCGCATTTATACTTTCTACCACCACATGAATTGTAGTTAAGTACGCACTCAAGTAATGACAATAGCCTAGGTATGATTGCTGTCCAGTGTCTGAAATCATCTTTCCCAAATGTCAGTTATTCAGTTATAATTTTCAAAATTTTTATATAATAGCGATATGTCATATTGGAGTGCAAAGAATCCTGTTTTTACCCACAAATGCTTGATTTATTCCCAAGGATGATACTGCGTAAGTAAACAACAATTCACATCATTCTGACTGTGTAAATCATTCTGTACCATCTGTATTCACATAACATTTTGCCACCTTTTAAATTTGAGATGCTACTGTCAGCTCTTATCCAGAGCCAGAAGGTAACTTGTCAGTTTAGTTTCAAGTATGAAGATTATTAAAATGAATAAATCACTAAAAGTAAATTGCAGGTAGACTAGTTAAGTATTTAGATTGCCAAAGCATTCATTATAGGATCTTATATTAAAGTGGTTTGCCTTTAGTCAGACTTGTTGTCTACATTGCATATCTTTTTTCCATTTATTTTAATACTTCCAACACCCCTGACCAGGTCTTCACTGTACTGACTTATCTTTTCATTTGGAATCCCTATACTAACCTGGCTCTGGCCTTGTTGCCTTTGTCAGTGTCCAGTACTGTTTTGCACTGTCACTTCTCTGGCTTGCTTCCTGGGTTCTGCAGTAGTTATGTAACTTACACTATTTTTACTTAAGCCTCTGCAGAAGATACCAACGAGATGAGACTTAAAGCTTGCATGTTTAGCATCCTAAGAGCTAACAATATGCTTGGAATTAGACAGCTGCTTCTCTGGTTCTTATACTCTCAGCATGTGGATTTTGGTGAGTTGGTGAATCTTCTGAGATACAGATGCAGCTGTGAATAATAACATTAACTGACATCATCCCTTTCCAAGATGCTCCCTTGGCACTTGCATTTCTACTTCTGTCCTTTGGCAGTATGTTTGTCTATCAGGCTTCTGTGTGCTAGTTCTTCCTGCTTCCCCTCATCATTTTAAACCCATGTAAGCAATCTTTTTATCGCCAGTGCATACCATGTTATCCTTACTGCACAAGTGCTGTGCTGCTGCTGTAGCTGTAATCAGGTTGTCATGCAGCCATAGCAAGTTGTCTAGTGCCTTATGCTTTTCCCCAGTCTGATACCCCTCAGTTATAAATTGTAGAGTGCAAAAAAAAGACCTGTTCCCCAAGTCTGGCCCTCCGTGACAGTTCTGTTACTGTTCTGTGTCTGCATCCCCCCTCAGTTCTAAGTTGCAGAGGAAAAAAAAAGAAAAAGTCTGAAGGTCAGTTATTCCCATCATGCTACTTAAAAAAAAAGTTCTTGCTTTTATATACTGTAGCAAACTATGTGCTACAACTTGAAGCTCCGAAGTGAATTTTTGTACCAGCATTCAGAAATGAATGCAGGTACTGCAATGCTGTTCGGTCAGCATCTCCTGATCATGCTCCCTAACACCTTGCATTCGGGTGATCAACCCCTTCAGTGTCATAAATGTTCTTTCACTGTAGGAATTTGAACTATCTCAGATTTTAATTTTCTGGTAGACGTCCTAGAAAGTGCTGTACTTTTACATCACCATGTGTTTCTTCTTCAGGGTGTACTCATCCATCAGGAAGTTTCCTTCTTCTACCGAATTTTTAAGTAAGCATCTTGATGATAAGCATTTAGGAGTTGTCTTCGTACATACATACAAATATTTCAAGCACTGGTATTAATGCCCTTCTATCCTGCTAATATACCAAAACAGTTGTTCCCATAATACGTGTTCAGTCGTTTCCTAAAAATATCTAAACTAGTGCTTGCTTTAAAGTAATTTGGTAGTCTGTTCCCTGCATCAGCTGCTCTCTCAGAGAACCAGTTAATGCACTTCATTCCTGCACAGTCTTAGGTTGTCTGATAATTCTTTACTTTTTGATAACCCCAAACATTCCCAGAAGTAGCAGTCTCTAAAACCCCTATATCCTGAATAAGGTCTCCTCCTAAACATCTGTATGGGACACTGTATAAGTTCAGGTATGTCAGTCTTTCATAATAACTTAAATTTTCACATTCATGGATACCCGTAGTATATTTCTGTTGTATAGTTTCCAATTTACTCATGCTTGCTTTCTTATTTATTTATTTTATTTAACATTTGTTTACCGGGAAAGTCTGACTTAGAATGAAGCCAATTTTCAGCACAGGCCCAGGGAGAAACACTCCAGACGCATGTCTTTGTGACGTGGGAGGAAACCGGAGCACCCAAAGGAAACCCACATGAATGCAGGGAGGACATGCAGACTCCACACAGAAGGCACTCCAGCCGAGAATTGAACCGGAGAACATCTTGCTATGAGGAGACAAAGCTACCGCTGCACCACTGCATCATCTTTATAAAGTTTCCATGTTGTTATTCCATATTCAAGTTTGGGTCTGATTTAACTAATTAACAATGACTTCATTATTTTTGATTTCCTAGACTTTATAAATCTTTTTTGTAAAGTCTATAGTTATATAAATTCAAAGCTGGATCTACCCATATGGCCCAGGTCTTTAGATGAATCTACAGTTTTCAATCACTGTGTGCTGTATTAAATATTCACCTTTCAAACGATCTCATATACTTAGTTTTTGATGCATTTGTCAGCATACCTTTGTTATCCCAGTGTCACTGAAACCTAATTCTAAATTTTATTTATTTATTTATTTTATTTTACATTTGTTGACCGGGCTAGTCCAACTGGATATATGTCCATTTTCAGTAGAGGCCCGGGGAGAAAAGCTCCATAAGTTGTACAAGTTCACAAAAGGCATAAAAATATTACATGAGAAACAAAGCAATTTAAACAGATGATTTAAAAAGATAAAATAAGATACGAGAATTTAATTTTTTTTTTTTTTTTTTTGAGTGAGCATTAGTCTGGATTAGTGCATGAGCAGAGTGAGCATTAGTCTGGATTAGTGCAGGACCAAAGCCAGTGTTTATTGAGATGAATTTTTAGTTGATTTTTAAAAAGTTGGAAAGAGGTTAAGGAAGTGATATCAGAGGGTAGATTTCTAGTCATTCATAATAATGTCTTTGTTCCAAGGGAGATAAAAAAATCACTGGGAAATAGTCATTGACAAATATCGCTCCAGTTTGCTGATGTTTTTTCATTAGTGAGAAGTCCCTTTTGGGCATGCAGCTATACAGTCTAAAGTTGTGGCCTTTGGAAGGAGCCCAAGAATAAAGAAAATTGCAGAGTTAGCTTTTTAGCCTTTTTATCATTCTAAAATCCATGTAAAATTGACTACTCTGAACTTTATTTGTTCATTGGAAATTCCAGGATTTAGTTTTAGTAGTGAAAAGTACATATGTCTTTAAATATATTTTAAAGATTTTTACGTAATTAATATTTAGTGATATTTTTAGCCAGGATAGCATGAATCTTCATGTTTTTATAGCACAACCTTTTTTAATCAGATATGATTTTTAAAGACATGCAAGCTGATCAATGCTTCAGGGAGTCTTTTTACTACAAATTGAAAGTTTATGTCTGTTAAATTGTTATGTTGATATATTTGTCAAGAAGAGACTTTCTTTTTTCATTTTTGACTTTGCCATGTTGAATCTTTTGATATGGTCACTAGGTTTCTTTGCTAAAATTTACAGATTTTTCTTGAGCATCATCCTTGAAGCCCAGTACTCTACAAACCCTGGTCAACATACACTTCTATACCTTTAGTTTAATATACACATAACCTATAGTTCTAATACATTTGTAAGACAAGCATATGAATCTTGTTGATATTCGCAAATACTGCATGATTATTTACAAGATTCCAGATAGCTGGGCTGGCAGTATTGCCCTATGTCACAAGTGCATAACTTCTTTCTCTGACATTGTCAATTTTCATTCATTCCTCAACAATTGGGACAGAATTCCCAGCTACAAGGATGACACTAAGGAAGTATATTTCTGAGCACTGCTGAGCCAAACACTGCTCTTTCCCTCGAGGCCAGATGCGATTTGTAATGAGTAATAAAAATATGAGGATTAGCCCAAGTTGCAACCACACAGATATCATCCATGGAAGCCCTGGATAAAAATACTGATGATGTCGCCATGGACTTGGTTGAATGGGCTCTTAAAAGTCTTAGTAAGGATTGGCCCAGTTTATTTATAAACAAAGGATATACAATCAGTCAACCATCTGGCTAAGGTTACTTTTGTAACTGACGTGCAATTTAGATTCTGCAAAGGAAACAAACAGTTGGTCTGTTTTGTCTGTATAGACTAAAATTTAATTGCCTGTGAACGTCCAGCAAATGTGACACGTATTCACCTTTGTTTGTGAAATTTGGAAACAAAACTGGAAGATTAATGGACTGATTGATGGATTCTGACACCACCTTAGGAAGAAAGGAAGGATTGTTTTGCAGTGCTACCCTGTCTTTATGAAATATTAAATAAGGTTGAGAAGACAAAGCTTGACGTTCTGATAGTCCTTGAGCAGAGGTAATGGCTACTGAAATATAATTTTCCAGGTTACAAACTTGAAGTTACATTTTGCTGCTGGTTCGAAAAGAGAATAAACCAAGGCTTTGTAGTAATAAATTTAAATCCCTTGGTTGAGTTGGATCCTTTCATAAGGGGGTCTCAAAAGAAGGGTACCTCTTAAAATGGCCTTACAAAGTTTAGATGAAACTAGGGTGGAATTTTCAACTCCTGTATGAAAATTAGAAATGGCAGCTAGTTGAATTTTGACAGCAGAAGAACTAGCCCCTTCGTTAAAGATTGTTGCTAGAAACTCAAGAACCATATGTACTGGTACTGAAAAGGGATCAGTGTCTTTTTGCTCCTCCCAAAAGGCAAATCTTTTCCATTTACTTCTGTAAATTTTCCTAGGGGAATCCTTATGGGAAGGCAAAAGTATATGATGGACAGGAGGAAGAAAGCATGGATTGCCACTGTGTCAGTGGAATTTGAGAAATCATATGGTCAGTTTTAGGTTTGAGAATTCCGGGTGAATCATGTCTGTTGAGTGAGACAGGATGTCTGGAATTAGATCCAGAATCCATGGAGGATAAACTAGATGAGGCCAAAGAAAAGGGAACCAAATCTGAAAAGGCCAGTAATGGGCAATGAGGATGACTTTCCTCTTCAATCAGGAGGCTTTCTGCAAAAATTTGGGGATTAAGGGGGGTTGGGGGATATACATTAAAGAGGCGGGGGAGCCATTCTTGGAGGAAAACATCCCTTAGTGTCTCTTCCGGTGTTGGGCTGAGGAAGAATGAAGGGATGGCCTAGCAGAATTTGATGTGAGCGAATCCACGACCAGAGGTAATTTTGCATGCGTGGGTAATTTTGATCTGGGTGGGCTGGTGTAGAATGGACCACTGAGTCGCTAAGGCCTGCTGAAATATTCTGATATGGTTTCTTGCTAGGTTTACTAGAACTGTTGTCATAGACATTGATTCCAAGGCTTGTAGAATCAATCTGGCCAAAAGAGAAGAATTTTGAATTATCTTTTTGATTTGAAATCAGATAGTCTTTACCTTTGGAAAAGGAAGGGAGGCTATCACTGACATTGTGTTGAAGAAGGCTCCTATGAACTCTAACATTTGAGTAGGTTCTGACTGAGATTTGTTGAGGTTAATGGTGATTCCCAGAAGAAAGAAAGTCTGGAGTAAATAATCTCAAGCTCTTGTCAGTAGATGCCTGGTCAGAGCAGTTCTGAGCTAGTCTTACAAGTACAGAAACACCCGGAATCCCTGCAGTCTCAAGTGAGCTGCTACTACTGCCATGCATTTGGTAAACACCCTGAGGGCTGTGTTGAGGCCAAAGGGAAGCGCTCTGAACTGATGACTGGCTCCCAGCCAGAAGAGTAGCTACCTTCTGGATAGCCTTTTCATTTTTGTGTGACAATATGCATCCTGAAGGTCTGTCAAGCACTTCCAGTCATCCTTGTGCAGAAAGGGCAGCATGGACTGAACCATGACCATCTGGAACTTGGTGTACTGGACTGACTTGTTCAGAAAGCTGAAATCCAAAATTGGTCTCCAGTCCTGTTTTCTTTGGCACTAAAAAAAAAATATTGAGTAAGTTCTAGATTCTATTTGGTCTGGGGGAACATCTTGGATGACTTTTTTCTAGCAGCTGTTCTATTTCTAGAGCTGCTGCTTTCCTCTGACTGGGTGGAACTTCAGGAGTTTTGTTTAATGCTGGTAGGGTGGAAGAGAAAAATGAATTGTATAGCCTCTGGAAATAATCCTCTTCACCCACATATCTTGTATAACGTCTAGACAGGCTGTCTGGTGCAGGGAAAAATGACCCCCCCAACTGCCTCCAGAGGTGGACTATCTGGCCTTCTTTCAGGAGTGCCGATAGTCCATTACACAAGGAATCTCTAAACACCTGGTTCCGCCGACCTCCTCTGCCACATGGGCGGCATCTCCCGAGTCCCCCCCCCCCCCCGCCCATGGAGAAACCATCTCCACATGGATCTTGGAAAGGATCCTGGGACTTTTTGAACCACATTGTTCGACCGCCTCATTGATTCCTAGAAAAGGTCCTTTGAAGGGTTGAAAAACATTTGCCCACTGCAGACGTGGGTCTTACCATCTTGCTTAAACCTAGAGAGTGTGTCCTTTACTTTTGGGCCAAAGAGCTTCCGTCATAGGGTGAACTGATGAAAAAGGACTTAAAGGGCTCTGCATTATCACACAGGCATATCCAGGCGTGCCTCCTAATAGAAATGCCTGAACCCCGCTCCCCCTGAGATCCCGTCAGCTCCGTGCGAAATAAGCCTCATGGACGAATTAATAATCAGTTGTAGGCTAGCCACCTGCAAGGCAACACAGGTCTGAGCCTTAGAAGTACTGGTCCCAGTAAGAGATTTGGAGAGTTCTTTAATCAGATCACTCTGCAATCTAGTGAAGTCTGTCAAATCATTCAGTGACCTAAAAGTAAGGGTCACTGAAACATACACATGCTTACAAATCTGTCCAACCCTCTTGACTCTATGTTAGTGGAATGGACAGAAGAACTCTATTCCACAAGCTCTTTGTTCATGGCCACAACCATGATCATGGCATCTGTCAGTGCTCCTTTGCTCCAGAACTCTCTGCCTTTTGGTGGTGCCAAAATCCTCTCTTGGGGATTGGCTCAACAGTGTCTGATTTCTTCCATGCCTGCCTAGAGATCAAATCAATGATCTCATCAGCAGGCGGAATCACCCAGGAGGTAGGTCATCAAGACCCAAAGGCTTCAAGGAATACCCATTCCTCCTGGGAAGGGTTATCAGTAGACCAGCCACTCTTTTGCTTGAGGATTTCCAGGATGGCTTTAAAGGAGACGGCATGAGATGGTGATCTTGGGGGCCCTTCCCCTCATCAAAATCGGTATCTTCAGTGACCGACTCTTGAGGAGAGTCTAAGTGCCTGCTCTTGCACTTTCTCTTCCTAGGGACTTCTTCAGTGGGATGTTCTGGTGAAGTATCTGAAGAAATGATAGTACCCTGCTGCATAGCCTGGAGACTTTGGCTGTCCCTGTGGAGTAGAATGATGAGCCTCAAGGCAGAGATATACGGGATCCAGAGGGAAGATTGGAGGAGGGAGGAACTGTCCATCCTGAAGATGCAGAAAACTCTGTCAACAGTATATCAAAGGCAGAGTGCGCTGGGGAGAAGGAGTCTGACAGAGCTGAGAAGCCATGCTTCCAGACCATTGGTTCCCCCTGACCCGAAAGCACTCCACCTGAGATAGAGGTCGGAGTCGAGGTTCCCAATGCCGAGGCTCTGAGGGGCAGAGATGGCTTCAACAACTTCAGAGTTGAATCTAATGCCTCAGATCTGACAGGGACGCTTAGGCTCAAAGACTTGTCTGGATCCAACACGCCTGGAGCCAGTGCACTCGAACACATCAGAGACGAAGACAAGATGATCTTCAGATTAGAGACAGATGGTCCCAGAAAACACAGATACAAGGGCTCCGAAACCATGGGTGAGTTCAGAGAAGGAGACTAGATAAGTAGTGTAACAGTGGTAAGAGCTTCCTGACTCAAAGGTGTAGGAGTCAGAAGAACTGCCATCTGACTCTGCACTGAGAGACACTTTCTCCTCATTCTATCCATGTCCGCTTCGGTCAGGCTTCTTAAAGAATGAGAGGAAGAGGCTACAGAGTGGGACCTGGAATGCCGGTGTCTCCAAAAAGAGTGAAGGAACTGTGAATCCAAGTAGTATGCTTACATCACTAGAGGCAAGGGCTTTGGATCCAGCACCACTGGATCTGAGGAAGTAGGAAGAACATCAGAAGATTGCACTTTAGATACGACTTTGATTTTTTTTCCAAGCTGGCTGCAACATTAGATCTGAGGAAGGGGTAGAAGACTCAGCTGGATCCGATGGCCTCTTTCTGTGCTCAGATTTATCAGATCTGGAGGTTGATACCCAGATAATGCCTTTGAAAAGGTTTTAGGGAGAAAACCTTTCAGTATTATTATTATTTTTTTTTTTTTTATCAATGACCGCCCTAGGATTGAAAGACAGATGTCACAATCCACTTTAAGGTGACTAGGGCCCAAACAATACATGCACCAGTATTGCTCTTTAGATAAGAGAGAGTTGTGCTCGCATTTTTTAGTGCCTGAAGGCTTTTCTGCCATTTTACTGACTAAACTAGTAGAAAGACCAGAAATAAACATTTTAACTTAACTCACTTTTTTTTTAATAAATAAACAGGAAGAGAAGGAAAGAAATACCAACAGTGGTATTAAAAAAGGAAGGGGAGAGAAGTAAATACCAACAATGGTAAAATAGAAATACACTAAATAGTGCAGGAAGGGAGGATATAAAACAATACTTTTTTAGGAGAAAATAATTATTCAGTCATTTAAAGCTTTCGCTTATCTTAAAAGCTCTGTTAATGCTTGAGAGGTCAGGGTGACCACTTCCTTAACGCAAAAGCGGCAGATGAGATATGAGGTATGTTAGGGGATAGAGCATTATGGGTAAGGGAGGAGCTCGAGAGTTCTAGTGGTCACAATCTGTAAAAAGAAATGGCTAAGTCAGATCCGAGGGTTGAATCTGAACCCAGTTGGTGAGGAATTAATTAAAATTTACATCATCAGATGTAGTGTTTAGAGATGCAGCCGATTTCACAGCAGTGGTCTGCAGGGTATATTTTCAGCCAGCTATCCATTACTGGGAAGTAAAGCTACACTGCTTGGCACTCAGTCATTTCTTGGAGTAGTAATCCTTGTAATCACCTCATCTCTACCATTAAGTCAAACAACATTTATGGTTATTCATTATATGTCATCCATGTAGTCAAACTCTGGCAGTCCAGTCTGCTTGAACTTACAATTGAACCAAATATAAGAGCATTCTAATAGAAGTTGAAATCCTACTTCATAGCCTCATGCTTTTTTAGCTGCAAGGCCTAATCAGATCCACAGAAATTAGAAATTTAAATTCAATCGTACTGCATTTTATACTGTTTACTTTCTCTTACTCAATATTCATAACCCCCTCCTTTCCTGTAGTCTGACTTTTCATGTTCAAACTTTTAAACTCCACAGTTATCTCCATTACCCAATTTCCTTCTAACCACTCGCCAAATAGAGTACAACCTTGCCTATTCATTTATTGCATGATAATTCCTGTATATATGTAAATTGATGTATCGCCTTTCTTTTGAATTCATGTAAATTAACTATTATCCACATGAGCATGTCACTGCATGTTAAAATATATATATTACTCTCGTTGCTGTTTAAAGCAAACATGTTGGTACTTGTTCTTTGGATATTTTTTTCCCCTAGGGACTCTGTTGGAAATGGACATTTGCTCAGACTGTTCTGGTTAACAAACATAAATAAACTAGTAGTGATTTGTGTGAGTATACTCTCAATAATAGATGTTCATTGCTGAAGGATTCATTCCTGCCCTCCTTCCCTCCAATCCTGCTTACTGTTTTGAACTGGTGTGTTTTTGCTTATAGTTGGGCATCTTTTCTGATGCAGATGTTTACTTTTTGGTGTAAACTTCCCACATATTACATTATTTTCTTGATAGTGTGCTAAGCTCTACCTTATTAGTTTAATTTCTTGGAAGCATTTGTAGTATTTAGTTATTTCTGCATGTCTGTGATTAAGGATGTGATTTTAACTGGTACTTTAGACTTTCTGAGTTTAAGTCCTTAGGGACTGTGCCAAGCAAATTTGTTAGTATATAACTTATATTTGTGTTTTCTAGTAGTCTTTAAAACTAGAATTAGTTTGAGTGATATATTCCCAGGCACATTCTAATTGCTATGGCTTGAGGTTGCAGGCGTTCATACACTTTTTAAAGCCCAGCTTCTTATAAAGGTTAGTTATAGATAAGGGATTGACTATTTTTCCAGTTGTTTTATATTTCTGGCAGTAGTTATCCTGTTTTGATCATCTCTCTTTATGAGTATACTGGCAGAGATTAACTTCCTTTCTTGCTTATCCTTACAGGGACTAGCATTTATTTATTTGTCTTGGTTTGTTATTTTCTTTGCAAAAATAATTACTTTTAGACTCTAATTGTCAGTTGTTTAGGTGGGCAGAATGACACTTTAGAGAGAGAGAAAAGACCAAGAAGCCTTAAGAAACTCTGCTTTTCCTTATCCTCCTGAGGAAAGAAACATCACCATCCTAGTTTAGAGTTAATGTAGCATTTCAATAAGCACTCAGGCAGATATCCTTTCTTAGATCACTGTTGTAGTATTCCAATATTATTGGATTATCTAACCAAGGTAAGCTGGTGTCCCACCAAAGTACTAAATCCAAATACCTTCCATATGTTTCTACATCCGGCTTATGACCTAAGCTCATGGGTGTTGGGGTACATAAGCAGATGTAGGAGTGCAATATTCTCAGACTGTCTTGCCGTCAGGCTGAACACAACATCTGTGCTCCCATCAGTCTGCTTTCCATGTTGTAGGCCACTGCTGTTATCTACACTTATTGAAATAAGTGCCTTGTTGTTAAACCTTTTTTATAGTTTTCATTAAAAGATGTGTTAATGTTGGCAAAGGGAGGGAAGTGTAACTGTGGTAGACAGATGCCTTACAAGGACCTCCACTCCCGGTGCTTATTTTGTTTAGGGGCTGAAGATGATTACAGAAACTGTCAGATCTGTCAATTGTTTATGCCCAAACCTGCCATACTCAACCTTCTTTGTTAAATGCATCCTAAAAAACCCAACAATTGAAGTGCCTTACGCAAGCCAAGATGGAGAAACACTCCTCTTTGGATATCTTGCTTGCTCCAAAAAAAGTTCAAGAAGGTTAGGCCTGAACTGTATGCTGCCCTGTCTGATTCAGACCCACCCACAGAGATGCTGCAGGAATCCACAATGCATTCAAATCTTTTTTCAGGGAAGTGCTACCATAAACCAGCTGGAGGCTGGTATGATAGTCTGGCTATAGCACTTC